>NC_026001.2:16171657-16471657 GCF_000442705.2 Elaeis guineensis
TACCCATACCTCGATAGGTCATCTGTGAAGGTTATGAAGTAGAAATATCCACCTCTTGCACTTGAGCTCATAGGTCCACATACATCAGAATGTACTAGACCCAAGAGTTCACTGGCTCGCTCACTTTTTCCAGTAAAAGGTGACTTGATCATCTTTTCAAGAAGACAAGACTCACAGGTTGGAAGTGATTCACAATCACCAAGTTCAAGAATTCCTTCTTGAGCCAACCTGTTTATCCTGTTCTTATTGATATGACCTAGCCTACAGTGCCAAAGGTAGACTTCTGACACATTATCTATTCTAGGACGTTTATCGAAGTTTTGAACCACATTAACAGGCTATGATAGTAAGTAAATTTTATTATTTAATTATCCAACAAACATTGTAACACCATTCAAAATGATATTACAAATATTTTTTTTATTAAAAAATCATAACCGTACATGACCAAAAGGCCTACAGAAATAATATTTAATAAAAAGCTTGGACAATAGTGACATTCACTCAGAATTTATTACGAGAATTGATTACAAGACTCATGATTCCTAAAGCTAGAACTGAAACTTTGCTTCCATCTCCAACGTTCAGGAACCTCTCGCCTTCATCAAATCTCCTACTGACCTGCAGACCCTGCATCGAATTACAAATATGATAAGGGCTTCCAGTATCCAATATCAGGCAGTAGTATCACAAATGAAAAATTGCAAGGAGTTATCATATAATTACTTTGCTTCTTCTTCGGCCTGTTCGGGTCCAGGAGGTAATGTATTGAGGACAGTTCCTCTTCCAATGCCCCTGCTTCTTGCAAAAGAAGCACTCCGCCTGGCTCTGTCGGGCTTGCACTTCTTGGTCTGACCCTGTGCAACCGTCCCACACGAAGCTGCACCTTCTTGTTCTTCTTCTTTTGTTCTTCTTCCCTTCCCAAAGGATCGACATGAGAAGAAGACCCTCCCACTATATTCACCGACTCCTTATGGAGCTGGTGATCCTTCTCAGAGTTCTGCAGCAACCCCAACAACCCGTGGTAGTTTACTGCAGGCTTTGTCATTCGAAAATGAGTAAGGAATGGGAGGAAGACTTGGCAAGAATTAAGGATCGCATCCTTACCGAGCTGCTCGTGCAGAGAAAATCCAATTTGCTTAGGCGCTCAATCATCTCGATCATGTACAGTACATGATCAGTGACTGAGGCCCCTCCCTCATCCGAGCATTGAAAATGGCAAACTAGTTTTGTGCCTTTCAATATCGTCAGGCGTGCCAAAGGAGTCGTTCAAATTTGAAGCATCTCCTGTGGCTGGGCGTTCTCAAACCTGTGCTGAACTCGTCATTCATTGCTGCCAGCATAATACGTCGGACAGTGGTGCGGTCATTGAGCCACTTCTAGTAAGTGTCTCGGATGCCTTACTAGCGTTCAGAGCTGGCTCCTCAGGTGCTGGATCCGTTACTACATAAAGGATCTGCTCATGCTCAAGGATAATTTTCAATTTTCGATACTAGCTATCGAAATTAGGTCTCATGCGCTTGTCATTATCTAATAATGACCGGAGCGACAGGTAGTGGCCATAGCTGTATAAAAAAAATCAGACCTCTATTAGTACATAAATTAATACTAAAGACTTGAACTTTAGTTTAAAATTTTTCCAATATTTTTACAACTGGTAGCCTCAACCTCTAATTCGAGGAATTATTTTAATTCTTAATGGTACTAGAATCCACACAGACTACACACGAGCCAACTTTGGTTGGTCAACCCATGTGCATCTATGGGTAGGTTCTTAACCAGTTGTTTTCTAAACAACTTCTAGTAATTGATTTTGCCTCAGAACCTAATCAGTAGGCTTTGGCCTCCACTAAAAAATCTGGTTAGGTCCAACCATTAACATGACTTAATTTGGTGAATAGACCAATAAATGATCAGGCCCGACTTTGGCCGGCCAACCTAACCACATCAGAAAGACTCAACCAAATTATCATATTATAATGATAATTCCATTAGCCAATGAGCACCAGGCCTTTGGGCCTCCAATGATCATTGAACTAATGGACTCATTATCACTCACTTAATGGGAGGCATTGACTTAGTTATCATTATAACTTAATCATTTTAGGGACCTAATAATTTTTGAGAATTTTATTAAAGGATAGTAAGAAGAAATCATCCAGCAATTTCAATCCTCCCACTGACTTCACCAAGTCAGATTAAAAAGGATTTAATTAAAGCTGGCATTAGGAGCACCTAAATCAGTCACACTGATTTACCTAATGACATGGTGAGCTCTAATCACCAAGTGATCTAATCAAAATCTAACTTACCAGATTGGCCAGGTAAGTGAGATCAGTGGTGGGGATTTATCATTAACTCATCAATGATCGAATCAATGCGAGTAGCTTCGCTTAAGAACCACTGATCAAAACTGTCGAACTTACCTTAGATACCAACCGGTTCATTAGTTTTAATTTTGATCAACTTAGTAAATAGGGCTCCACTGCGTAGCCATGAATTAAGTCCATCTTGGTCTAGTTAAAGACATGGACCCATTCAACTACAACTATTGAAGTTGAGTCTAGAGTATCCTTGACCTAATCTAATTCAACTTTTGATTAGATTTGACCAATTACTCCATTTAGTCCATTTTTTAAGCTAACCTTAGGTCTAACCCAATTATGGACCTAATTATCTAACCATTGACCCACAATTTATGCAATTGTCTTAGATCTTAATTCACAATTCTAGACCTACTAGACAATACTTAATTCTTTTAATTAAGTACTTGGACTGATGGATCAGGGTTTGACATTTCGAAAATAATTTTAAATTTTGAAAGATTTTATTTTCTGTTCACCAAATGTGTTGACTCATTTCACAAACGGATCAGCACATTTCATAAACAGCAATCTTATTGCTCATTTCATAACAGAAAATAACTCAAAATAAATCATGAATTTTCTTTTAGATCTAATCTAACACATTCATGATAAATTTTATAATTAAGTCCTTTTGCTGCTTCATCACATGGGATATAATTGCATCGCCACCCCTACTACTATAGGAGACCCCATTGAATGGAAAGAGAGGCCTTTAAACCCTACTTTTCTCCTATGACCGGATGGCCATGGCAACCAACCCAATTAGATTACTTGCTACTTAGATCAAGTATATCTAAATATACCAATTTTAAAATTTAAATTTTAAATTTTAAATTTAAATTTTAAATTTCAAATTTGAGATTTCAAACAAATTTCGAATTTTCAATCTTTGAATTTTAAATTTTAAATTTTGAATTTCAAATTTAAAATTTTGAATTTCAAATTTAAACTTATAGAATACACCTTAATCTACGCATGCATATGTATATCATATTCTAGAACCTTGCTCTGATACCATTTGAAGCGAAAATTCAGTGCAGGGGTAAAATGGTAATTTTAAAACTTTTTTAAAATTACTATTTTACAGTGGAATTATTAATTAATCTCATTAATTAACACTAATTAATCCTACACTAGGATCTAAATATGATACAACAGCATGCATTTAAATTTGAAATTCAAATTTGAAACAGTAAACTTTTTACTGTACTATGT
Source organism: Elaeis guineensis (assembly GCF_000442705.2). Taxonomy (NCBI): domain Eukaryota; kingdom Viridiplantae; phylum Streptophyta; class Magnoliopsida; order Arecales; family Arecaceae; genus Elaeis; species Elaeis guineensis. The sequence continues at coordinate 16,175,239 of NC_026001.2, forward strand.
TCAGAACACATCACCTTTTGCGGGTAGTCGATCATCATAATCTGATCACCGTTGGGGGTTCTGATCGTCACGTCACAGCCACACTAGTGTCTGACCTCTGCGGATCATCTACACGAAGCTCCCATCTGATCGGCTCCTCACGAATGCTAGTTCGTGATTTCACCCTTTTGGTGGCTGATATTGATCGAACTCCTTCGATCGATGTGTGCCGACTCTTCGAACGCTCCAGATCATCTGCACGATTAGTTGAGAGGCTGATGGATCTCTTCCTAAAATTTGATGGACTCACGACACTTGTGGCACACCAATCTCACTTTCCGAACCCTAGGTAGAAACTCTAAGGTACACACCAAAAACCAGCGCCCACTTCTCTCTCCTTTTTCTCTCCTCTCGATAAATTTTGAACACTTCAAAATTTTTTCAGAACCTCCCCACGCCCCTTATCTCTTCTTTCTTTTTTATGCCCATGCCCCCTCCCTTTCTCATTTTATAAAACATCGCAAGAGATGTTGAAAGCGTGTGAGTGGATAAGAAGAGGTGGTTGCTCACTTAAATTCAAATCAAATTTGAATTCAAGTGCCAACCAATCTTATACTCATCCATTTATGCAAGAAAGAAGAGATGACGTGGCTTCTTCTTTTTTTTGTGCGTGGAGACTTTCACGAGAAACCATTTCTCGTGTGGAATATGGGGCACACAAAAGAGGATAAGCTGGCGCATGGTTATTTGGTTATCCATTCAAATTCAAAACTCTTTGAATTTGGATGGGTAACAAACCAAGTTAATCCAAATAATTGGTAAATAGAAACATGGGCGTGAGAGAGCTTTGCGTGAGAGAAAATTCATGCGAAAATTTTTTCTCATGAATTCAAATGGGCGCAAGGAAGTTGGGTGGCGCAGGGAATTTAAAACAAGGTGGTTTGATTCAAATTGAGCCAACCTAATTAAAATAGGTTAAGCACAATTAGATCAGATTAAATCCAATACAATTAGGCTTAATTAGGCTCAATAAAATTCTAATCAAATCAGAAATTAAGTAAACCTAACCCCTGATCAAATCAGGGACTAAGCCATCTTAGCGATTAGATCAACACTTAACCTAATCGGATCGATCCAAACTGAATCCAATTCAATTGGACTTGATCTAAAAATAATTACTCAATCAAATTGAGTTAATTAGTGATCAAATAACTAATTAAATCTCTCATAAATATTGAGTCCAAATTCGATGGGCAATTAGGCATCAGAGACCATCGATATGAAATCCTGATCAAAGAGTTCAAATTTCAAATTCAAAATTTGAAATTCAAAATTTTGACCCCGGTACCCAAAATATGTAGAACTCATGATCAGAGAATCCTAATTCTCAATCATAGAGTTCCAGACACATAAGACTCATAATCAGCCATCAGATCAGAAAGGAACCTCTAATGTGTGTGACCCCGCAGGTTCGAACCTAAGCCGGTAGCACAGGAACCAATTCCTGTATTAATCGAAGTGACCATCTAGCAATGGTACCCGACGACCGGATAGGTCGAATAGTCGCAATCGCAACATTCAGAACCTACGTGAATATGGTTACCGTATAATTCATCCCTTTTGACCCCTGTGTTTAGGACGACTTAGGGTTAAACTGTCAACCCTGATGAGATCATCCGAATCGTGCTCAACTCAATTAGTCTTGTGACTCCTCACTAAAACTATCCTGGCAAAGATTTTGCTAAATTGAAACACGACTGTACACAGCTCCTAAACTGGAGTGGTCAATCCCATCTTGACACACGCACCGATAAGTCAAGTACTTGACTACACCCAGCAGCCTTCCGTCACTGAATTAAAAATTCAGGTAGTTCTAGTGCCTAAGTACAGTGAGTTGCTTGCAAGTCACCGTAGCGGTCTCAGGTCAGAGGGATATTTATATCCATATCCCATCGAAGCAAATCTTGACAGCAAAAATAGCTCCGGAGTCGGTCACGTTCAGTGCAGATGTACCATTACATCTCACCTGTATGCCATACCAGTGTCTCCACACTCCTTGGTTATGAGGACAACCAACCTATATGGCACACAACGACCTATGCTCGATAAACGTTGTCATCCTTGGTAACAACATATCATTTGGTCGCGAACAGGTTTAAGGACTAAGTGACAAATCCTCCTTTATCGAGTCTAAATAGTCCTAAGGACTTCACCACAACACAGGAGTTCATTAGAAGATGAAACATTTGTGATGAAAAAATATTAAAATAATTTTTATTTATTTATAATTCATGTACTAATATAAAAGGAGCACAACCGTCAACAGGCTGACGATTGGCTTTGGGATACTATTCCCAACACCCACCTCTCTGGCTTCTATTGGATAAAGAGATGAGGATTGGACAGTGGTCTGATGCATATCTAGCCAAATATCTTACCTTAGTTTTAGGGTATGAATCAATCCAATCTTATGTGGCAAAAGCACAATCAAAGCATTCCCATACCCCATCACATCTCAACTTAGTGTTACACCAACTATATTTTAGGCCTTTGAACCCCAAGTCGATGATGTCGGTTATTCAAATAAAAATTTTAAACTCTCTTACATCCCTAATTTGATTAAAAGATTTTTTCTCTTTCTTTTCATCGGACCTAAGGATGCAGTTAAAATCTCCCACTAACATCTTTGGCAATTGTAGCTATAGAACATGCCTGATCGAGGCCCAAATTCTTCTTCTTCCAATTCTCCTGGTGCTAGCATAAATAATGCTAAAATTCAAGACTCCCCCACACCTATTGAGATGATACCATAAACAATTTGCCTATCTAATCTGTGCAAAAAAATAATATCCCCTAGCCCTTTTCTCCATGATATTATGATTCCTCTAGATAACCTTATAGTCGGGACCATATAGATGTTCCAAGCTACCCCCATGGCTCTCTGGGAATTAGCTTTGTACTTAAGGGAGAGTCTAGTCTCAAGAAAATACTATATGTCTGGATTGCATTAATGCAGTAGGTTACGAACATATATCATAAAGGAAGGCTCTAATGCTCTTTACAATTCAAGATGGCAAAATCAATCCAACCCGATGGGTATGCACCCTATCCAAATCTGATCAAACCTGAAAAATAGGATTTGATCGGGTTTGGGTTCGGATTTGGATAAAATCCAAAAACTGTAGCACGGATATGGGTAGGATATGGGTAGTGCTGTTTTCTACCCGAACCTGAATCCGAACCCATATCCAAATATATATGTTTATAATTTTATTTTGATAATTCTATTTTGGTTGATAATATGTATAAAATTATTTTGATTATTTATATATTCTACATTGAATTGTAATTCTATTTCTATATTTGATTTCTATAAATCTGGACTTATAAATTATGTTCTATATTGAATTGATAATTTTATTTTGATTGATAATATGCATAAAATTATTTTAGTTATTTATTTTTTTTGGATATGGGATAGGCATGGAGCGGATTTGGGTTGGGTATGGGAAAATGAGTTACCTGTGGGTATCTCTGAACCCGTTGGATATGGGGATGGGTACATCTTTTCTTATCTGATCGGGTATCGGGTAGGATTTGGATATAGGATATTAAGTTCGAATTTGAAGATGGATAGTACAATACCCGATCCAAACCCTATCCATTGCCATCCTTATCTACAATTCCAGACTATTATGCTCGTTGATCCCTATATGGTTCCTAAATGATTATTCTTTTTCTTTTATAGTCTGTGTCATCAAATGAATCCCCCTCCAAAAGAGATATGCTGATATTATTATGAGATGGATTCACCTGAGGACTACTACTTGGTATATCACCTTGCACATGTGCTAAAATATCATGAAATCCAAAACATACTGAGAGTAAGCATCGGTAGTTTTACCTTTGTCACCTGACTGTTTCACCTTCAGATTTTGCCCATTAACCTCCACCGCAGATGATCCATCCAACTAACTCGCTAGTTGAGAGTTAGGATTGATCATCATAGCCTTTCTAGTTTTTTTGCCCTCAGCAATGTCAAGAGTGCTAATAGCCTTTGGAGTTTTCGATTGTTGGCTTGTCTCTTTACCTTTCTTTATTATAATAATAACTTTAGTTTACTTTGGGGATTCAGAGCTTGACGAGGTATTGGAACCAGATTTGGTGAGTGATCTTTTGTGCTTTTCTTTCCACACCAAGAAGGATTGAGAGTGCCATTTTTCACTTGATGTCAGAATCATCTCCATTGGTTGGGGTTCAGGCTCCAAGTTGTGGTCATCCCTTAAGGGATCGAATTTGAAAGACTCCACAATTGGATGTTGCTGATCTAGTTGTATGGTATCCTTTGATTAGGGTTTTTTAAATTGCTTCCTGGTATGAGTTCAAGCCACTTATTCTTGACTTGTTGATGGTGGTAGAGTGGGTGATCGTTTAGAAGTTGCTTCAGTTGGGAAAGGCACTCTGATTGCCTTAATCCATGGTCTATACAACTTCTCATCAACCTACACTCGAGCTTCTCCATCACAGCCACAATCCACTACTCGCAGAACTAATTTCTCACAATTGTAGTAGATTTTTGATAGATCTTCATATATAAATTCTTTCCATAAAGTCTTACCTTTCAGTTACACCTTTGTTCCTGGGCATATGCTCTTTGCTAAATCTATTTGCACACAAAGTCATGCAAACCCCATCCAAGAATTTGACGCTATCCAGTCATCAAGAAAGAGTGGCTTCCCTGCTACCGTAGTTTTCTTCATTATCAGTGCTTCATCCCACACCTCTAGTGTAGATCTGAAAGCTTGAGCCATATGGATATGTGTCGAATCTAATCTTTGCCCAAGCGAAATCTTGGCTTCCAACCTTCCATCATGAGGAAGTTGCCTAGCTAGAGACCAAGGTCTCTTAGCTAGAATTTTTTGCTTGACCTCTTTGGATATGAGAGTAAACAGTAGTGGCCCTTCAGAGAGCTAAAGGATCTGAAAATCACCTTCTACATTCCATGGATTCCTTATCTCTCTTTGGACAAAGTCGACTAGAAATACCCTTCCCAGAAACTTGCCAACTATGGCCGCCTTCCATTTTTGGGTCACACAATCTATTTCTTTATCCTCAAAGACCACCACTTGAGAGAATCGTTCCTCTACATAGCTCTAGAAGTTTTTCACTGAAAACTCCAAGCTCCTTGCACCACCTACGCCTAAGGGCAGGTCGAGTCTATACCTTTTATGTTGTTCCTCTCTAAAGAAGCCCTCGAAAATGAAGGATGCTTGCCTTTCTGGTGTCGATTGTTGTCCTTTCCAATGTCAATAGCTCCATCACCATGTGATCCTGGCTGATCAAGGCCTATTTTGACCCCAATCAACATCACATTCCCTCCCTTGTGGGATTCTGATGAAAACCCTAGCAGGGGCCTTTTCTCTTTCGCTCCCTTTCTCGCTCATTTTTCAGTGGAGTCTTTTAAAGGATATGTTAGTTTATATGATAATCTTTGGAGTTCTCATAACCCATATTGAGAGCTATATATGTGGGTTAAGTGTATAGATTCTAGCAATGCAGCTCGAGTGGGCTAGGTTAGATCGATGATAAATCATAACCTAACTCAAAACTATATATTTTTCAACTCTAATCTAACATGACTAGGTCTAAAGTTGGGATTCTCTAACTCCAACCCTATCAAAACCCCCACTTAAACTAAGTTTCAGGTTCAATTGGTTTAGTCAAGTTAGGTTGATTTGGATCATGTAAATTGGGTTAGATAATGTTAAATAAGAAATTCTAAATAAAGAAAAAGGTTCAGGATGCTTTTGTTCGTCTATAAGTTGATATACAAATAACATTACAGATACAAGCTAACCAACATATTTGAATATATACAACTCAAATTGCATAGTATGTTGAGCTAGCTACTCATGAGACTACAACTAAAAACTATCTTATAGTAAATTGACTCGCGATCAAAATGGCTGATAGATAAGTTACCACTATTCAAGTTGATGTTTTAACTCAAATATTTATCCATTTTCTTTCTCACTTTATATTAAAATTCTTTTTAAAAAATTCTTCCATTCCCCTCTTCTCTCCTGCTCCACTCTCGAGTCCCTTCTTATCATTACCCTCGATGCTGTAGCCGACTCTTAGCCCACAGCGACATCCTCCACCTCAAATTTCGCATCAACATGCCTCTTCTCTTCCTCCTTTCTTTTTCATCTCCTTCCCCACCTTGCTTCCAGTTCGACCCTCTATGCCATTGTCCTCGATGCTACTATTCACCTCTATCACCCCTAAGAGGCTACAATTGTCTTCTTCTCCTCAGGCTTTGTCATAATAACTTTTTTATTGCCTGCCTTCTCAACTATCTTATCGAATACCATATCCTCCTACCCACCTCTTTTCAGTCCTCATCTTTACTCAACACCCCCCCAGCCCTAATCTTTTTTTTTTGGACCATCCCCCTCGATAGTACTACTCTCCTCTACCACCACTCACCCTCTCCACCTCTATGCCTCCATATGTCATCTCTAGGCCTCAACCCTTCTCCCATATTATTTTCACTCTCTCAAGGCCTATATTATCACCCACTCTCTCCCTATAGGTGTTCAAGTTTATGCTCAAGCCCTTGCCACTAGCAAATTTGATGCCAATCTCTTCATCCAAAATATCTTTATTTTTATATACATCAAGTGCTTAAACCTAGCCTTACCTTGCAAGGCATCGAACAATATTCTATCCGAGATGCCCCTTCTTTCCAACTCTTTTTGAAATACAAAAAGTAAGCTTGGACGTTAATACTGCCATCTAAATTATAAACTTGCAATAGAACTAGAATTGCGGTGCAACTTCAACTACAGAGCTCCACACAACCCATTATATTTTAATAGTTCATCAACTTAAATGATAAAACTTACAAACTAAGAAAACATATAATCCATATGAAACAAAACTAAATTGTATGTATATATATATATATATATATATATATATATATATATATATATATATATATATATATATATATATATATATATATATATATATAAATTATTTATTCATTATATATATATACATATACATACATATACATGTGTATATATACATATACGTATACATGCATACATACACACACATATATACATATACATACATACATATATATACATGTGTATATATAGACATATACGTATGCATACATACAGACACACACACATACACAGACACACATATGTATACATACATATGTGTATGTATAAGTAAATTATTTTTTTATTTATATATCGGGTTGGGTCAAATCAGGTCCAACTTGAATAATGGTTGGGTTTTATTTTTGAGCTAGAGATCAACCCCAAACCAGCCCAAGCATAGGTTGCATTGAGATTTTTTGAGCCCAACCCAATCAAAATTTATAAAACCTTAATCCGGCCCCATCTAATAAGTAGACTCAATAGGCAAGTTTGGGTTGAGCCCAACCTAAGTTGCAACTTTAGCGGGTTATAATCCCATAGGAGCTATAAAATGGATATAGGCAGCAAAATAGATGGTTCGTGCTAGGTCAACATCAACTTTATGTGGTCTTAGTTCCTTGTCTGCCATCAATGTTCACTGCATGTAATGTTGCATATGTCCTGCCATTTTATGGGTGATTTGATGTGCTCTCTGGTGTAATAAAAATGATTGTTACTTGGACTTCCTAATCCAAATGAAGCTGTGCTCGGTTGGACAGATTTGTGAGGGGTCCTTGTTGGCAGCAACTTTGTTCATCCAGACAAGCCTCATTGTCCAGGGATCGGTGAAACAAGTGAATACATGGAATGACTCCTAATTAACTCTATTTCTAAATGAATCTAGCCATGTCCTTGAAATGTTGTGGTAGTTGAAACTTTACCAGTAATATCCAACGTCTAGTGACTTCATCAGGTCAACTAGAAGCACTCTTTATATAATGGAGATTGTGTATTCTCAATTTTCTCCTAAACATAGCTCCATCATCTCCTTTATTTTTGCTTTTGAGACCACTCTAATATCTTGGCTGTGAAAGGTTTGATTTCATTTTTTCTTAAGGACACATTTGGTTAGTCATTAAAAAATATTTTTTTATTTTTTAATTTTTAAAAAATAAAAATTAAAAAATAATATTTGGTAATATCATGAAAAGTAAAAAGTAAAAATCAAAAAAATTAAAATAATTACTTTATATACAAAGCAAAATTTTTTTGCTTTTCAAAACTTGCTTTGCTGCTTTTTTTTTGCTTCTACACTTTTAAAACGTCAAATCAAAAAGTAAAAAGTTCGAACCCTTCTCCTTCATTGAGCTCTTCACCTCCCCACCCCCTTCTCTCTCGCTTCCTGAACTCTTCTCCCTCATCAAGCTCTTCACCTGTCATTTTTAAACGTTGCTTTTTGCTTTATAGCAACGTAGTTACCAAACATATTTTTTACTTTTTTATTTTTATTCAATAATAAAAATTTAAAAAAATAAAAAATATTTTTTAAAAAATTAAAAATCAAAAATTAAAAAATATAACCAAATGTACTCTTAGTTAATGGTGTGAAATTAGAAATGATTTAGTTTAAGCATATTTCAATTACAACCTGAAGATATTTTATCTAAAATATTGAATGATATAGTTTATAGAAAAAAATTGAAATACTTTCTCATTATTTAAAATATTGTCCCCGATTTTCATGTGAACGTTCCTTGCTAGAGGCTCCTAAATCAAATTTTTCACTGGAAACCTGAAATGCTCATTGTTTCTCGTAACCATCCAAATAACTTCATATAAAACCTGCTGAAATAACCAAATATAGTATACGAAGATATTTATATTCTTAGATCAAATGGTTATGTGCTCCCAGATATTGTATCAAGTAGGTCCTGTTTTGAAAGTTGATCTGCATCTATTTTCCTTGTTATGTCAGTTAAGCTTTCCTCTAAGCGTCTGTTTGAATAGACTTGCACGATTGGGCTGGATTTTTTTGCTGGATTTATGGATTAGACAATCTATTTGTTAGAATTTGACGTCTCGAGATTCGATCCATATTGAGTCCACAGTGAGGTTCGTGATGAAAAACGGAGTCCAACGAGACCAATATCATCCCAAACAGAGTTTGGATGGAGAAGATAAGAGCTTTGGAAATCGGCACGAGATCCAAGACGGTGGAGAACCGCCGGCGGCCGGTAGAGCGGCGGCGGCGCGACTGCGTGCAGTGGGGTGCGGGCCAGACGCGCAGGCGCAGCCCGGCACTGGGCGCGTGACTCGGCCCAGGCGCACGCACGGGATGCGGCCCAAGCCCAGGCGCCCGGTGCAGGTGCGGCCTAGGCCCAAGCTCCATTGGGGCCTGGTTTTCCTGGTGGACCGGGTGGTCCACGATCGGGTTTGTGGACCGCATGGATATTTTTCATACGTTTCTCGCTGTCCATAGTACTATTTTGTAGATTGGAGTGCGATCGGATGGCATAGGTTGATCCGGGACTCGATCCGACGGTTTAGAGACTTAATTGAGCTTGATTAGGGGTCTTAAACCTAATCAAACTCAAGTTTAAGGCCTTTAAAAGGCCTGTGCGTGCGTGAACAGGGAATTGTGGTGGCCTAGTTCTGACGGGAACGAACCCGTGGGTGGTTTGTTTTTGCCGCAGGAGACCTGTGAACGCCCGTGGAAGAGAAAGATAGATGTGTGATGCTGTAAGAGGAGTAGGGCTCCTGGACAGTGGATGCCGGTCGCTTCAGGGGTTCAGGGAGATTTTCTAAGAAAGAGTTTTTGTGAGGGAGAATTTTTTGTGAAAGAGAAATTAGGTATACGAGAGTTGAGGGTGAAATCTTCTCTTGTAAAATTTTTTTTTATAGTGAAGTTTGCATGTCCCGTACAGACGAATTTTTTTATGATTAATTTATATATTTTAATTATTTTTATTTTATTTTATTTTATTTTATTTATTTTATTTATTTATTTATTTATTTTTATTTTTTTTTTTTTTTTCTGCTGTATCGTGCAAGCAGTGCAACTTCATGCGCGCCGCCGGTGGTGTTTTTCGCGAGCCAACCATCACGGATAGTCTACCTGAGCTGGACCGCCCACGGTGCACTAAGTATTTCTCCTTTGGCATAGACCGTATCGACCAATATCCTCCCAGTTGTATCCTATGGGAGGGGAAAAAAAGACCGGAGATTTTTTATTTCCTATGGACCAAAAGGCCCATAAGTTGAGGTCTTAGATGAGCTCTTAGAAATGTATGGGCTGGTGGGCCAACAAACATGATTCTTCCATGAGATTCGTGTAGAACTATCCAAATAGACTGTAACAAAGTCCTAGCTAGTGCACCACAAAACCTCATGATCTTGCTTATAAATAAGCTGGAGGGGTGGGGTAGTTGTTGGGCTTTGTTGCTGAGCATACACTATAAAGTACTTATCCATGTGTTACCCTAACGTGACAAATAGTTTGAATACCTTTCCTACCGCATCTCTATTTTCCTAAAATGAATAGGTTTTTCTACTAATAAATATATCCCAATATAATATGCATAAAAATTGTATACTATATTTAAATTACAAAAAAAAATGTTCAAATCTTATAACTAGTACTGTAGCCGAAATTGATTGCAATTCCTATTGCAAGATTTTGTTTCAATAAAAAGTAGCCTATGCTTAGATATTTTGAAGAAAGTTCTATTACTAATATGTTTATTTTCATCATGAATAATGTATTTAGTTTCAAAGCTCTATAAGCTATTCATCTCAAAGATTATTCCAAAACATTCCAAGGCCTACCCCAAGGCATTCAAGTTGAAAAATATAAGCTCAAAACAGTTACCTTCGTCATTTATTAGAATATACTATTAAACCAGAATTTGTAATTATTTATGAAGAATTATGTTACAGTGGTTTATTTTTCTAGTACTAATATGATATTTTTAATTATTATTAACACTATTATTGTATCATAATGATTCTTATTATAGTCTATATAAAATAATAGGAATTACAATTACATTACAGTTTCTACAACATAATGCTTAGTTATTATAGTACTACATACTAAATATGTATAATTATTGTTGGCATCCAAAATTTGAGCCGATGATCTGAAAGGCTTGAAAAGTATCGATCAACATATTGTAGAGGATGAAGTGTTGGTTTGTTGTGCAGAGATGTTGATTTGCACATTAAAAAAAAAAAAGAGAAAGAAGATCATTGGAGTTGACCTAACTGAAGATGATATGTTGCTTAAGTCAAATAGAACTTTAGGGAATAAAGAGTAGATAGTATTATGTAGAATAATATGGGATGCATATCTGGTACCTTGAGCCCTTTTTTATAAATACAGGGTCCTTATTTTAGTAGGCTTGAACTTTTTAAAGTCTTAAATTAAGTGGAGAACTATCTGTTGACCTTCTTATCTGGATATAAGTCTAACTGAAGCTGGTCCCTTACCATGCCATGCATTAGCCTACGATTGATGAGTCAAATTTGGGCCATATCACATACCCTCCACTTTCGTTCCTAAGCCATTCCACAAGCTTGGGCTAAAAGAGTTGATAGGGTCATGATGATCCATCGATCTCATCCCAATTATTTGTTAGGTCATAACTCACCTATTTAGCTTACAAGATCTTTAGATGGTAATCGTGAAGTTTTTGGAAGGTTGTTTGGGTGGATTTTTTTTAAATCTAGAAAGACTGGTGGTTCATATGACAAGGCATGCCGCATCTGTCAAGTTGAGAGTGTGATCAGGTGTATAGATTTTTGATTGATTTAAGCCACTAAGATTTTCTTGTTTTGATAATAGCCATTTGATCAGTTTCTAGTATCGAGATGTTGAAGTCGGCTTCTTGATCCGAGAGCTTCAAATAAAATTCAGTAGAATTTTTTGATCATATTTTTTGTTCCATCAAGAATTTTTTATGAAACTCTTTGATCTCTAAATTGGGAGTGTCCTACTTTCTTGTGATTAATAGGGTTCAATAAATAATTAATATTTTATGATAAAAAATAAAATACTATTTGTGGTAGCGATCTTTATATCTTGTATCAACAATCAAAAAGATGGTCAAAAAAATGAAACTAAAAACATGCTTGCAAGGGTTTGTGTTTTATTCATTTAAGTTCTGGCACCTTTGTCAAATAGAAGATCTAAGATCAATCAAATCCAAGTATAGATATTGTGATCTGTTTATGATCTATCTGAAATAGGCTTCTACTACAGTATTTTCTAATTCACAAAGATCATGATTTAGATCTGCTCCAATATTATTTGTAATAATATAAAAATTTATATATAAAAAAATAGTTTAATGGTGTCCTTTGGATCTCTTGTCCGATAACTATCTAATATTTTTTCCAGCTTATAATCGTGGAATCGAGCATTTACGTGCACAGACCATGATGTGGGTTGGTAGCCTAGTGATCTTGGATATAAAAACATGCACAGACAACTTAGATTATCCCGATGTCTAATAGCCCATCTTTGAGTCCATCCATATCCGGGGACTAGGTCTTGTGGGGACCGGAGAACTGGGTGGTCCTTCATTTATTACAATAACAAGCCCATTACATTTCTCACAGTAAAATTCAGAGCCATTCAGAACAACTTTTTTGATGCATTTCTTGCAAGAGTTATAAAATCACCCACGCTCCATATCGATGCTCATCACCGTAGCGAGTGTCACACATATAGTCTCCTGAAATGCATCAATAAGAAATTGAAGATAACATGAAGGGTGGATGTCAATTTTAAAATCAAAAGTTTAACATACATCACGACACTCCTTTATCTCGTCAATAGTCTTCTTTTTCTGAATCTGTAAGAAATCATCAATAGTAGAAATAGTTGTCTGACTACAAAGCTGGCTAGGTTGCTGTGATAAAGCAACCTCATCATCTTCGATCTGCACCAATAAAGATGACGTGTAAAGGACTAAGAATCTTAAATTATGATATGTCTATTAACCATATCGGTACTATCATAATTTTTAATATTCATTTCAGTTAAAGATCAATTAAATATATATAATTTTTTTATCGAGAGAATTTGGTATTTTACCGAGATAGAAATTCAGTGACCTCTGAAATGATGGGATTTATGAGCATTCTAGATGCATATAGAGAATTTGATATCTTTCTGTTGCCTATATAAAATAGAACAAAGATAATTAAATATACAAAAAATTATATATTGATGAAATTACTCATAAGATAAAACTTATGCATAGAGAATACATACCAGATAAGTCTTTAATCTTACACCATTGGACAACAACAATAATAGGACCATTTTGTGTATTGGATATAATTCCAACAATATTATTGGCAAAAGACCCCCACAACGTACAAATCATTCTATTACCTCTGTAAATATTGAATAATTCAATATAAAAATATAAACAGTGCTGAGTGTTTATTTTTTTTGAGCTCGTGGCTCATTTTTCATGTGAACAGAATACATGTTAACAGAATACATGTTAAAACAATAGCGAACAGAATACATGTGCATCAAGAGTGAAACAGAATACATGTTAACAGAATGAAAAAATATCAAATATATGAATAGGATATATGTGCATCAAGAGTGATAAAAATTACTCAATATCTTCAAGCTCTATCTCCATTCTCTTTTGATTGTTGCCATCCTTACAGCTTTCTTCCAGTTCACCAACAGCAGATAACTTGCCAATAACATCTATAAGAACCATAACAAATATGAACTAAAAATTAATTTATATATTAAAAAAATATGATAATATTTTAAATAATATCATAATATTTATATTAACAATAGTACATAATGTAGTAATCTTACCAACTAAATAATTCTCATCGGCTTGTCTTAAGGTTATCTCTATGAACCGAGTAAACTCAAAACTATACATAGATATTCCAAAATCATCCTCAGTAACATGCACATTGGTAAAATATTGAAAGTTAATTTTAAAGGGATGTTTAGTGGTCCTATAAAAATCACTATTTTGACCAACCCCGAATTGACTTATAATAAATACTTTTCCTTCCGAGATAATATTCTTAAATTTTTGAATAAAAGAACGTTTTATCATTGCATGAATCCTCGATTCCTAATGAAAAAAAATAAATATAAGATTAACTGCTGATTAATGAATAGAAAAATATAAAAATACTTGGTATGACACCGCCTCACCATTACATCTTGAAGAACCATTTCGATACTATTAACCTCTTCGGGAAGATTAAATCCGGGCATCGTCCACATTCGAACTACTCTTGCTTTGATCCTCCAATTCTCCCTGAGTGGAGTTATGTCCTTTATACAATCATATCTCATAGCCATGCTGAAATAAGAATATAGAAGGATAATAATAATGCTCAATGTAATGGATAGAATGAGAAATTTGGTCTAAACACTGTTCTGTTTATTAAGCTTTATAATAGAGCAAATAATTTGAATTCAGAATTCAGAATATAAGTATATTTATGTTAAAAATCTCTAGTTATGTTAAAATTCTAAAATATATTAATAAAAATTTTCTTTGATATGGAAATGAAGTTTATTAGAAAAATAAAAATGTGATGTTAATATTTTTAAAAATAATTATTTTTATTAAAAAATTTAGAACAAAAGCTGTTGATATGGAGAGGTGCCATACATAAAGAGTGTGATATTAGCTGAGTGTGATATTGTTTGATTCTTTTAATGAATTAGTTAACCCCATTAAATGCTTTAGGCCATGTCATATTTTTTTTAGATTTTTTTTTTTGTCTTTTCTTCCAAAATAGCTTCTCAAAGATATTTAAGGCTATCATTTTTTTATTAATAATAGGTGACTAATTTAGAATCAGATGAAATTTTCTTTAATAAACTTTCTATCATTGTTTTTACTGTTTAGGAAAGCTGGACAGGTGGAGAAAATTTTCAATGCTATTTAAGGATATCATTTTTTTTTATTAAGAATAGGTGGTTAATTTGGAAGTGTGATATTGCTTTCATCTTTAATTAGTTATTAGCTGAGTATGATATTATTTGATTTCTTTAATGGGTTAGTTAACCCCATTAAATGCTTTAGGCTATGTCATATTTTTTTAGATTTTTTTTTATCTTTTCTTCCAAAATAGCTTCTCAAAGATATTTAAGGCTATCATTTTTTTATTAATAATAGGTGGCTAATTTGAAATCAGGTAAAATTTTCTTTAATAAACTTTCTATCATTGCTTTTACTGTTTAGGAAAGTTATTTTTACTGTTTAAGAAAGTTGGACAGGTAGAGAAAATTTTCAATACTATTTAAAGATATCATTTTTTTATTAATAATAGGTAGCTAATTTGCAAGTGTGATATTATTTTCATCTTTAATTAGTTATTAGAGTGTGATATTGTTTGATTCCTTTAATGGATTAGTTAACTCCATTAAATGCTTTAGGCTATGTCATATTTTTTATATCCACATGTGCGTCTGAAGTGGAGGGCTGAAAATTTGACACATAACCCTATTAAATGTCCCAGATGGAACTGCTTTAGTATATTATATAGATAGATACTCGAGTTGCCTATATCTTCGCTATATATATATATATAAATTGGGAGAGAATTACCAAAGCAGAGTTAAAATGGTAAAAACATAAGAAGTCACAAATAATTAATCTTAAAAATTCTGTGATACTTGTTGGGATATACCGACCGACCCCTTTTCACGCCAACTCACCCTCAGACCTGTCTGACCTACGCCCGACTTTACCAACCGTACCAACCGACGACTATCAATGCTGTTCGATCGAGGATATGTCAGTCGGGCGGACCCATTCTGTCCTCAACCAGTCAGATGGCAGAGCCCGACTCTACTGACTCACTGTCGGGCGGGGATGGTGGCCGATGTCCGATCCCCGCGATGCGCCGATCCAGCCGATGATGTTCGTGGGTCTTCACCTGACATCCCACGACCAAACATCGACGTATGGTCGGTCGGCTTCCCCAAACGCCGTACGACTGCTGAGGGCCGCAATCCTGACAAAGGCATGCGGCATGGCCATGCGGCATAGCCGCCCTGGGACATTGTCCCACCTTGGACAGGGGTCAACCCTAGTGATTTGATAGCCCCACAGTGATTTGACAGCCCCATGACGACTCTGACAGCCTCCGACGATTTGACAACTCTCCAATTATCTGTGCCATTAATGGCAGGGCCACACCGTGCTCTACTATAAAACGAGGAAGGCAACAGTGCTGGAGGAGGTTCTTTCGAAACTCCTGGACTCTCTCTCTCTCTCACTGAGTTCTCCTGATTTCTTTTCTACTGTTGCCTAGTCTCCTCTCTGACTTGACCGTCGGAGGGTCCCCGCAGGAGGCATCTCCGGTCAGTGTGGACTTCTTTTGCAAGCGCTCGTTTTTCGACGACCAGATGATGAGGGGATTGGCCGCAACAGGTTTGGCGTGCCAGGTAGGGGGGTGGACGATCACGACCTCCACAGAGTTTGAAGATCCTTTCAAAATGACAAGAACCAGGGCTCAGCGATCGAGGGCCACCGGATCGATGAGGTATTTTTTTCATCAGGAAGAGGCCTCTCCTCCACCCTCCATGGAGGAGCCTAACTCTCCGCATCCCGTGGTGACCACGGAGGCACAGATCGCGGCGATCGTGCGGCAGATGATCGTGCTGACGGATGCAGTCAAGAGCCTTCAACAACACCCGACCTGGTTGCCGCAATCACCGGTGGGACAACCGGCGGCACACCCGATGCCCTCCAAGAGCAGTCACCGACATCCACGTCGGTCTCCGTCTCCTCCTCAGGAGCCGCTGTCACAGCACTCTCGTCGAGAGGAGGAGAGGCGGTCACGGCATGGTACCCATCTATCCCGACGACCCTCTCCTTCTCAACTGGAACGAGCGAGGAGGGAGAAGCGACCGCGGACGCCATCTGCTTCCTCCTCAGATTCATCGGGAGACTCGACCCCCGGGGTCTCTCAGCACTGACGGGCCGACGACTACGAACGCAAGTTTGAAGAAATTGACCGTCGGCTCGCCCAACTTCAGATGGACGGACAGAAGTCCTCGAACGATGTTGACTTCTAGACCGCCCAACTTCTCTCCTGACTCATCCTCGACGAGCCGATTCCTAGTCGGTTCAAGATGCCTCATATGGAGCCCTACGACGGCTCCACCGACCCAATTGACCATTTGGAGAGCTACAAGACTCTCATGACGATCCAAGGGGCAACTGATGCCCTCCTCTGCATCGGTTTCTCCGCCACACTTCGCAAAGCTGCCAGGGCTTGGTACTCTGGCCTCCGCTCAAAAAGTATTCATTCCTTCGGGCAGCTCGAGCACTCTTTCGTGGCCCATTTCAGCACTAGTCGGAAGCCGCCACGAATCTCGGACAGCTTTTTTTTCTCAAGTAGGGAGAAAATGAGATGCTCCGACACTTCGTGACGCGATTCAACGTGGCCACGCTCGAGGTTCGGGACCTCAACGAAGACATGACTATCTCAGCCATGAAGAGAGGGCTGAGGGGGTCCCAATTTATGTACTCTTTGGACAAGACCCTCCTCCGGACATACGCTGAACTGTTGGAACGCGCGTATAAATACATGCGCACAGACGAAGGAGCCTCCGACCGGTGCCTGACCGAGACCAGGGGCTCGAAGGAGAAACGAAGGAAAGGTCGGGCTCTTGCCGAGCTTAGTGGGCCCCCGATCGATAAACAAGCCTCGCCCCGATGACAGAGCCCGAGATCGCCCCAGCGACGGAGCCTGAGATCACCCCGATGACGGAGTTCGAGGCCGATGCATCGCAGGTATGACTCCTACACTCCTCTCACTGCTCCTCGTGCGCAGATTTTGATGGAGATCGAAGGAGAAGAATATCTGCGACGGCCTCCACCTTTGAAGGCAAAGGGCCTCGATCGACGAAAATACTATCGATTTCATCGGGGCCATGGCCACAACACCGAACAGTGCATCCAGCTCAAGGATGAAATCGAGGCCCTCATACGCCAAGGATATCTCGAGAAATTCTGAAAGAATCCACTGACTCAATCCATCCCCGACCAACAACCCCAGCCGACTGAAGAGGCAACAACTAACCAGCCCACGATCGAGATTATCAACATGATCTCCAAACGACTGGACCTGGAGACGACTGCTGGAGGGGGGTCGACGAAGAAGCTACGCCAAAATGATGTAATTACTTTTACAGATGAAGATGCTTGGGGTATCCAAACTCCCCATGACGACGCTATTGTTGTCTCGACAACAATAGCAAATTATAATGTAAGAAGAATCTTTGTTGATAATGGAAGTTTGACTAATATTTTGTTTTACTCGACCTTCTTCTGAATGCAACTGTCGGCTGATCGACTCAAGAGAGTCTCTACACCCCTGGTAGGTTTTGCTAGAGATGCTGTCATGATGGAAGGGGAAGTTACTCTTCCCGTGATAGCTGAAATCGAACCACGACAAAGCACAGTCTACTTGACCTTTGTGGTCGTCCAAGTATCTTCGGCCTACAACGCCATACTTGGAAGGTCCGGACTAAATGCCCTCAGGGCAATAGTCTCGATGTACCATCTACTGGTTCGATTTTCGATCAAAAATGGAGTCGGAGAGATGCGCGGGGATCAACAGCTCGCTCGGCGATACTTCCAGATCTCTGCTCAAAGCAACGAATTGAAGGGCTCCCTGACGGTCGACAAGTTGGACCAGCAGGAAGAGGAAGAACGGGGTGAACCGGTCGAACAGTTGGTTTCTGTCCCAATAGCGAAGAATTTCGAATGAGTGGTCTGGGTCGGATCCTGATTATCCGACCCTGAGCAACGGCAGCTAGTAGAGCTGCTGAAGGCCAATGCCGACGTGTTCGCTTGGTCGGCAGCGGATATGTCCGTCATCCCCCCAGAGACGATGACTCACCGACTCAACATCGACCCAGTAATGAGGCCGGTGAGACAGAAGAAGTGGTCTTTTACTCCCGAAAGATAGAAGGCCATCGACGAGAAAGTGGACAAGCTACTCGAGGCAGGCTTTATCAGAGAAACCACGTACCCCGATTGGCTAGTCAATGTTGTCATGGTGAAAAAAGCCAACGGAAGGTGGAGGATCTGCATCGACTATACCGACCTAAACCACGCCTGCCCGAAGGACAGCTTTCCACTTTCGAAAATTGATCAGCTGGTAGATGCGACGTCCGGCCATCGACTGCTCAGCTTCATGGACGCCTTTGTCGGATACAATCAGATCCGGATGGCGCCCGAAGATGAGGAGCATACAGCCTTCGTGACTGCCAAGGGCCTTTACTGTTACAGGATAATGCCCTTCGGACTGAAAAATACCGGGGCCACCTACCAGCGGCTTGTCAATAAGATCTTCAAAAATCAAATCGGGCACAATATGGAGGTGTACGTGGATGACATGCTGGTGAAAAGCGCACAGACTACAGATCATGTTCGAGATCTTGAAGAAACTTTTCGCACTCTGCAGCAACACTAGATGAGGCTGAACCCGACTAAGTGCGCCTTCGGGGTAACTTTGAGAAAGTTCCTCGGGTTCCTCATTTCTCAACGAGGAATTGAGGCTAACCCTGAGAAAATAAAGGCAATCATCGACATGCGGCATCCGGATACCAAAAAAGAGGTACAACAGCTTAACGGAAGGATCATCGTGCTCAGCCGATTCATCTCTCGGTCGGCTGAGAGATACCACCCGTTCTTCAAAATCCTGAGGCAGATAAAGGACTTCTCTTGGCCAGACGAGTGCCGGCAGACCTTCGAGGATCTGGAAAGGTACCTGGCCTCCCCGTCGCTACTTGTAAAGTCAAAAGTCGGAGAAATGCTGTACCTCTACTTGGCCACTTTCTCTGAGGCGGTTAGCTCGGTGCTCGTCCGGAAGAACGAGAGCCGAATCCATCAACCCATATACTACACCAGCAAAGTACTCTACGGTGTTGAAGCTCGGTACTCAAAGACGAAGAAAATGATATTCATCTTGATCGTATCTATACAACGACTCCACCCGTATTTTCAAGCGCACGCTATCGTGGTCCTCACCGACCAACCCCTGAGGGTGATCTTGCACCGCCTCGATACATCGGGATGACTGGCGAAATGGGCAATGAAGCTAAATGAGTTCGACATTCAGTACCAACCGCGACCTGCCTTGAAAGCCCAGATCCTGGTCGACTTTATTGCGGAGCACCCGACGACCGACCAAAGATCGGAAGGCGGGAGCCCCAGAGAAGTTGCAATCTCCGAACCTGACCCCGGGTCTACCTGGGTGCTGCACATCGATGGAGCTTCCAATGCTCGAGGGAGCGGAGCCGGGTTCCTGCTCACCAACTCGAAGGGAGTAGTCACCGAGTACGCCCTCTGATTCGATTTTAAAGCCTCCAACAATCAAACCGAGTATGAAGCGCTCCTCGCTGGCTTGAGAATGGCAGAGGAGCTTGGGATCGACAGTCTCAGATTCTTCTCCGACTCTAAGCTGATCGTGGGACAAGTCAAAGATGAATTCGAGGCGCGAGACCCGACTATGGCAAAATATCTCCAGAAGGTGAGAGATCTCATGGCGCACCTCAAGTATTTCGAGATCTCCCACATTCCTAGGTCGGAGAATGCTCGGGCCGATGCACTCTCCAGGCTTGCGACTTCAGCCTACAATGCCTTGGGACGGACATTTGTGGAGAGTCTCGAGCAGTCGAGCGTCGACAGGATCGAGAAAGTGCTGCAACTGGTAGTCGAACCAAGTTGGATGGATCCGATCGTTCGGTATCTGATCGACGAAACCAGCCCTGAAGACCCCACGAAAGCCAAACGACTCCGATGGGTGGCCTCCCAATACGTGATAATGGATGACCGACTCTACAAAAGGTCGTTCTCCCTTCCCCTACTCAGGTGCTTGAGACTGACTGACGCGGACTACGCGCTCAGAGAAGTGCATGAAGGGATCTGCGAAAATCACTTGGGGGGCAAATTCTTGGCCTACAAAGTCCTACAGCAGGGTTACTACTGGCCCACCATGAGAAGGGATGCGGTCGAGTTGGTTTAGAGGTGCGAGCCATGTCAAAGGTACGCTAACCTACAACACCGACCAGCCAATCAAATCACTCCTATTGTCGCCCCATGGCCCTTCGCCCAGTGGGGGATCGACATACTCGATCCTTTTCCTTCAGCATCTGGCCAAAGGAAGTTCATAGTCGTCGCAATCGACTACTTCACTAAGTGGGTGGAAGCCGAACCTCTGGTGCAGACCACCGAGCGGAAGATGGAAGACTTCGTCCAGAAGTCCATCATCTTTAGGTTCGGACTACCACATACCATTATCACTAACAATGAACGATAATTCGACAACCGAGACTTCCGGGAGTTCTGTGCGAAATTTCATATCACGCACCGGCTGACCTCGATCAGGCACCCACAGTCCAACGGCGAGGTCGAGGTGACCAACTGGACTATTCTGCATGGACTAAAGATCCGACTGAATGAAGTCAAAGGCCTCTGGGTCGAGGAATTGAATTCTATCCTATGGGTGTATCGAACGACACTCCATGTCTCGACTGAGAAATCTCCTTTCAACTTGGCCTATGGGTCGGAGGCGATGATCCCGCTCGAGATCGGGCTACCATCGATTAGAGTCGAGCAGTACCAAGAGTCGGGCAACTCTGAGTGTCGGAGAGCCGACCTGGACCTCTTACCCGAACTCCGATGCGAGGCTCAACTCCACATGGCTTCCTATCAACAGAGAGTGGCCCGATACTATAACACCAAGGTTAAGCTGAAGCTTTTTAGGCCCGGGGACCTGGTCTTAAGAAAGGCAGAAGTTTCGAAGCCTCTAGATCAGAGAAAGTTGGCTTCGAACTGAGAAGGACCCTACAAGATAGCTGACACCTACGGGCCGAGAGCTTACCGACTGGAGACTTTAGAAGGAAGTGCCATTCTCCAGACTTGAAATATCGATAATCTGAAGTTATTTTATCAGTAAACTCTGTGTGCCCTTGTTCGAAATACAAACTCAGCTTCAAAACTTTAGAGTCTAGAATCTCAGCCCTCCGATGGTGTGTCGGCGCTTGCTAGTAGTACGAACCCCGACGCCGCAACTTGGGCCCAGCATTTCATTGAAAATCCGCGACCCAATCGTCGATGGCGCATCGGACTCTTGCGATGACCGACATATCTACGTTGGTGGAAGGCCGGCAATGGCGATGAAACCCTCCTAAGTTGAAGCCACGCCCCTTCCGCAGCCAGCCCCAGAGCAAGGCGACTGGCTAACTTATCGACTTGGCCCCGGCCAAGAAGGGCAAAGCACCAACGCGACCAAAGTCGCGTTCGCAATATACCGACCAGACCACGGCTGGTCGAAGGGTATTCGGCTTGCCACCGTTTATCGCACGTTGCGACGCATACGCCCGACAAAGAATCGGGCAATAAATGACCGACTTGTCATCAACTAAATGCGCCGGACACTATTTGATTACCAGACTCTACAAGGTGATCGGGTCAAAGAGCTACGCCCGAAGGACGGGCGACACCCGACTCGATGAATATGCCCGACTTAGGTCTGGGCAACGAGCGCTCGACTTAAGCTCTCGACCGTCGGGTCATACGACAATTGGGATGTCGATCTAAAATTGGAGCTTGCTCTGCCTTTGCCATGGCGCGCGTTACCGACTATTCTGGATCGTTACCCAGAATCCTACCGAACGTCCTAGGTAGGTACATCGGGCCTACGACTTATACGCCTAAGGGTGTTTCGGCGAAACATGCGAGACACATTTCAGATACACAAAGAGAAAGAAGACTTGAAAGATTTTCAATATCATTTAAATTTGAACTAAGCTTACAAAATTGGGCCGAAGCCCGATTACAAGTACACTAAACAAAAATAAAAAGATAGAACAAGCTCCGACTACTCGTCGGAGTCGGCTTCCTCTACTGGGAAAAGTCTGGGGGGTGTCGGCGTATCCGCTCGGGCCGAGATAGCATCGGAGGTCGGAGCCGCCTTGCCTTCGGCAGCTTGGTCTGCGTCGGCCCTCTCCACAGCGGTGTGATCTCCCGACGATGGGTCGGCCACCTCTCCCACGGCTTGGCACTCCGACTCTGGGGGGATGATGCTATCGAGATCTAGCTCCGGATACAGGCTTCGGACGGCTTCCCGAGCGTCCTCGTACCCCACTCGGTACGAGAGGAAGCCGCTCTCCAAAAGTTCTTCCCGATATTCGTTAGAGCCGCGGAAGTCCTCCACGGCCCGACCTATGGCCTCTCTTGCCGACTCTGCCTCTGCCCTCGCTATGTCTGCGTCGGCTTGGGCGGAGGATAAGTTTTCTTCGGCCTTGGTAAGGTTCCCCAAACTTATCCAGAGCTGCTCGCATTCGGCCTTGAGTTCCTTGACGGAGTCGTCCCGCTCGCGACGTAGCCGGCGAACGGTGCGGGACTTTCGCTTGGCATCCTCGCGAGCCGACTGCAACTCGGTCCCCGAGGCGGCTAGAGCGCCGGCAAGGCGAGAGACCTCCTCGGTGAGACGGGAGATCTCCTCTTCGAGTCGGGCCTCCCGATCGACCGACTGCTTCAGCTGGTCGACCATTACCACCTTGTCGGCCTCGACGGCCATGGCCTTATCTTTCCAGGCCATCCAGAGATCGCCGAATCTCCGATATCCGGCCTCCAGCTCGGACATGTTATAAATCAGCTGCAAACAACGAGACTGACCGTCAGAAGACCGAACTTATAGAAAAATGACGACGAAAATGAAAAGTAAAGGAGGAAGACTTACCCGGATCATGGTCGGGTAGAAGGAGGAAAGCATGTCGGATACCCGCTGGTTCTTCATGGCCTCATGGTCGACCGGAAGGATGATCGCCTGGCACAACCTCTTGGCCAAGTCGTGGTTGGCCAGGGCCGACGCTCCTTCGGGAAGTGGGGGGTCAGACGTGGCACCGCGGCCGACCGACCTCCTGTCGTCGCCTGGCGCCATCGGCGCCTTCCCTCGATCAGACACCCAGGCCCTGACGTCAGAAAGAGAGGGCAGGCTCGAGCCTGACTGGGTCCCTCCCGAGGGCGCGGTAGCCGCCGACACAGTTTGATCAGGCTCGCGTGCCTCTGCCCGAACCTCTTCCGCCGGCTGTGCGGCCGGCATATCCTCGACCGTCTCCTCGGCCGCCCATCCCCTGGGTGGGGCTGCTCCCTCGGCCGATCGTTCTTCGAACGATCGTTCCTCGAAAGGGACTTCAGTGGGCACTGTCGGCACTGACAGTGCGATGATCGGCTCCTGGTCCGATGCCCGTTCGGGGCTGGGCTCCGCTCCCACTGCCGTCGGCTCGCTCGGCAGTGCGACTTGAGGCCTCTTGGGAGGCCGCGATGGTTCAGCTCCGTGCGCCGGCCTCTTCCGTGCCGCATGTTGATGAACGTCGGCTGCCATCAACCTCACCCTCGGCGGCATGTCTGCAGTTTCAACAGAAGATCAGCACCGAAAAAAAAGGAGAGAGAAACAGACCTAGGCGAAGAACCGAGCTCAGATCGGCATCATACAGGGCTTGCTCGGTGACGAGCTCCCTCTGCTTCGGCATCGAGATATCCTTCAGACGATGGAAGTCCTCTCGGTCCCCGTCCTCCACCCGACTGTTCTCATTTGGTTGTGTTCGGGGGTCCCCCCAGCGGGAAGGGAACCCCCAAGGAACTGGAGAAGAGACGAAGAAGAACTGGTTCTTCCATCCATGGATTGACGTTGGAAGACCAGTGATGAAGGAAAGACCCTTCCAAGGATTGAAAAACCACCACCCTCAGGCTTTAGGGTGGGGTCGGAGAACAAAAAAGGCTCGAAAGAGGAAAATACGAGGATTGGTCGGCAAAAGCCGACACAACAAAGCAAAGCTGACTACCAGTTGGACTGAGTTCGGTGTCAGCTGCACCGGACAAAGTCCGTAGTAGTCCAGTACGTTCCGGACAAACTTCAGAACCGAAAAGCGAAGACCGGCCCGGAGGTCCTCGACGTAGAAGGCCACCTAGCCCGCAGACGGATTATTAACCCGACCATCGGCTCCAGGGGCGAACAGCCGAAACTGCTCCGGGATGCAGTACTGCTCCCGGAGCCGATCGACGTTCGGCCCCGAAAGTGAAGAGACCTCCACCTCCGGGGTCGATCGAGAATCGTCAGTCGGGTTCCTCGACCGACTTCCTCGTGGAGAGGTTCTGGCCATGACACTGGAACCGAAGTCAACGAAGGAGAAGAAGAAGGAGGAACTTTTCAAAGAAGCAAGGAGAAAATCTCCTAGAAAACTTTCTAAGGAAGGAGGCGTGGACAACTACCTGGAGCAAGGGACTGCTCGGCCAGGGTCTCGGCAACAAGTTTGAAAAGTAGAATTTTGGATGCAGGTGACCCTGTATATATAGTGCCCCTCGATGGCCAGGATGAGAGCACGCCCAACGAGGATCTCCCAGATCGCGACATGTGGCATCATCTGGATCTTCCCTCTGTCCGACGATTCGACGCATCTGCCCCAGATCAGGCCACGTCGCCTCCATCCGCTCGAACGGATTCGGTCCAATGGCCCCCTGCCACGTGGCGAAAAAAGCTATGGCGGTTCGCGTTCCCGAAGAGATGGCGAAAACGGCGATTTCTATTCCCGATAGGACGTCCGACGTCGATGGGACGTCCGACGCCGATGGGACGCCTGACACCCCATAAGACGTCTGATGCTGGATCGATCATTGGTACGGCCGCCAGGGTCGGAGCATGATGCGATGGATATCCACTCCTTTTGTCCGAAGCCGTCGCCCACGCGAAGACCCCGGCCAGCATGACATCCGGCTCAGGAGTGGGGAGGGCAACTGTTGGGATATACCGACCGACCCCTTTTCACGCCGACTCACCCTCGGGCCTGCCTGACCTACGTCCGACTTTACTGACCGCACCAACCGACGATTGTCGATGCTGTCCGACCGAGGATATGTCGGTCGGGCGGACCCATTCTATTCTTGACCAATCGGACGGCGGAGCCCGACTCTACCGACTCACTGTCGGGCGGGGATGGTGGCCGATGTCCGATCCCCGCGATGCGCCGATCCAGCCGACGATGTCTGTGGGTCTTCACCTGACATCCCACGATCAAACGCCGACGTATGGTCGGTCGGCTTCCCCAAACACCGTACGACTGCTGAGGGCCGCCATCCTGACAAAGACATGCGGCATGGCCATGCGGCATAGCCGCCTTGGGACATTGTCCCACCTTGGACAGGGATCAATCATAGTGATTTGATAGCCCCACGGCGATTTGACAGCCCCGTGGCGACTCTGACAGCCTCCGACGATTTGACAACTCTCCAATTATCTACGCCATTAATGGCAGGGCCACGCCGTGCTCTACTATAAAATGGGAAAGGCAACAGTGTTGGAGGAGATTCTTTCGAAACCCCTGGACTCTCTCTCTCTCGCTGAGTTTCCCTGATTTCTTTTCTACTGTTGCCTAGTCTCCTCTCTGATTTGACCGTCGGAGGGTCCTCGCCGGAGGTATCTCCGGTCAGTGTAAACTTCTTTTGCAGGCGCTCATTTCTCGACGACCAGGCGACGAAGAAATTGGCCGCAACAATACTTATCAAGAAATTAAAAGATATAACAAGCTAGATCCAATTTCTTTGTCAGAATTTGGCAATAAATCTCATGCCCATTGGGGCTCCGCTTCAACCAGAATCAGATTCCCAATCTCTTAGTTCGAGCAAACACCTGGAAGTGCCGGCTGAGCTAATCTTATTCTTCCATAAAGCCGAGCTGTTGGATGGTAACGGATAAAAGTCATTTAAAACCCTTTTATCCTTGGATATTCCACAACTAAACATAGTTCAAAAAAAATAGCTTATGCAATCTCAACAAAAAAGAAAAAAAATTATTGATTGGATTAGATTTATTATGGATCATTAATAATTTAATTATTTTTTCTTCATCTTCTTTATTTTTTATAATATAACAACAAGCACTATCATATATTTAATATTTTTTCTATTATATATTTAATATTTTTTCCCCTTTCTAACTAATAAATTATTTATGATCCAAATCTGCTCTAACCAATAATTTTTCAACAAGAAGACGGAGGCCCAGCGTGGTCGCCTATCCGGTAATGGCGGGAGGATAACATCCGCCGACGTGCGAATTGCACCGCGAAGCATGAAGATAACGGGTCGCCAGATGACCATTTCGCTCTTTTTCTGTTTTGCTGAGAAACTAGTGTCACCCAAAAGTTAACCCGTAAACGAGCACCAAGGTCACGTTGATTCCACCTCGTACGGTCATCTCCTTTCTTTACTCCGAGGGTCCCACCTTAACTGTCACTTGCGTCCTTTTTTGCCGTCGGTGTTTTTTTTGTCCTGAACGTTACGAGCAAGTGACACCTGTGCACCCAAAGACGACGAAAGGTCACGGAATCGAACCTGTTATCTGACAAACAGCGGACACTAAATTCTTCAAATACTATCACGACTTGTACGAGGCTACGTGGCACAAATGCACTACCAACTAGAACTATTTGACTTTGAACCATCCAATATCATTGGTTGATCCAAAATTTTAAAATTTTTATTTTATTAAAAAATAAAAAATAAATAAAAAATATAATTGAGTATAATTAATTATTTTTTATCTAATTTTTATAAAATTTTCTAATTGCATTGAATGATATAGAGATATTTTATTGAACGATTCAAAATTCACATGATGAAATAATTTTAACCAATAATTTCTCATCAACTATTAAAACTTGTTTATATATACGCGATATTTTATATATTAGATTGGATCAATGTATTAAAAATTAATATCATCAAGATACATGCCAATCTGTGTCATGCAAACTCGTTCGGTGATAAAATTGGATTTGATAATAAACATAGTTTATACTGTCAATATAGTTATATTATAATTTTAAGTATTGGAATAACAGAAATCATTCATCTATTTTTTTTTATAAAGTTATTGTAGAATAAAAATGATAATGGTTATTTGGAAACTAAATCTTATCTAAATTATATATTTGCAAGATCTGAGATATAATGTAATTTTTTAAAGATGGATTATTTAAAAAAATTATTAAATAAAGAGTGACTTGGATGAGAAACACATAATTTTTTTTTTTATTGTAATTACTATTCTAGTTCTTTACCAAAAAAATAATAATTACTATGAAGCCATTATTTTCATACTAAATAATTCAACTTACGTAAAGCAAGTAAAGGCGGGCATCAATAGGTGCTTACTCATTAAAACCGAATGCTGTTTGCTGTTCAGCTGTACGCGTCGCTCTCCGCCATTTCTTTGGGGAACCAATAAACACCTTCCCAATTATCCCGAGATCCACGCCCTTCAGTCCATATTACCTACTCCACAACATAAACGCACCCCACAGTAATGCCGAAGCTTCAGGAAACCACGGAGTACAATTAAAAAACTCGCTCCCTGCATAACAACGCCCGGGCCCCCGTTACCTCTCCCCCTCGTGTCGTCCACTATTTTTTTCGTCACGAGCTTCTTGACTCGCTATCCCCATCTCCTCTCTCTCTCTCTCTAGAGTTTCTTTCGTTTGAAGAGGGCAAGAACAGGAGAGGGTGGGACGCAACGGTCCAGAGCGTGCTCTCTCTCTCTCTCCTGTGGCTTCTTGCCTCCTAGGAGACATAAAAAAAACAACTAATTTTTTGTATCAAAAAAAAAAAAAAACTAATTACGCGCCCTTCATCTATAAAGACAAAGGAACGCAAGGAGAGCCCACCCCCAATCGCCAATCCTTATCCCCTCCCCTCTCCGGGCTTTTTAAATCTTCCACTCTCGAAGCTTCTCTCATCCGCTCCTTCCTCCTCTCCTCCTTCGTTTGATTGGTTCTTTGTATCATTGTTTCCGTTAGCTTTTGATCGGGTTGGGTGTTGTTGGAGCTTTGAATTGGTGGTGGATTTGGGTGGTGAGAGAAGGGCAAGATGACGATCCTGTCGATGCCGGGGAGCTCGGGGATGCTGGATCCCTTGCCGACAAGGAGAATGTCGTACTTTAGCAATCAGTATGTGCTTGGGCTCACGGTGACTGCTGGGATTGGAGGATTGCTGTTTGGTTATGACACAGGTAGTGATTTCTTTCGTCGGTGTGAAAGTTTTTCCCCGATCTTGTTTGTTATGTTCTTGGTCAAAGTTTTGATTTTGATGTAGCTGGACCATGTTACTGTTGTTACGGGAACGTGGTTACTTCATCTTGTAGTCCAGATAATAGGTTTTTCTTGTTTTTTTATGATTGAGTTGGAATTAAAGTATGAACTTTGGATTGAGCGCGGCTAATCTCGTCTTATGCTTCGTCCACCGCTGTGTAACTGCTGTTATAAATATGTGGTTTGTCCAGATCGATCTTTCTCATGCTCTTCTGGTACATTCAACATCAAAGTTTAAGTTTTGATGCAGACCAAACTTGATTACAAAAAAGAATTGTTCCCATCTTTTGTTTCGGTTGTTTCTGTTGTCTGTTTGTTTGTTTATTGGCTTACCTTTTTGGTTCGTGAGCAAATCCTTATTTACATATGGAAAGATTCTACTAGATTGCCTTTTTTTTTTTTCAAAGTCAAAATATTGGATGTCTTTCAGGGTATGGTTAAAGCTTTTCTCTTAACAATTTTTTGGATTGCTTTTGGGTGAAATTTGATATCTGATTTGTGTTCTAGGACAGGCAAAGTGTGTTTATTTTTCCTTGTCTCAAAAGAAGTGATATTGGAATTATTTTCATTTTAACATGGAATCTGGCGGTCTATTGGTTTCTTACTGCATGGTTAACCTGCTACAGAATACCACTTTAGATCTATTTGATTCTTTCTAAATTTATAATTTCAAAGAAAAAAAAAATCTGTCTAAATTTACAATTTCTTTTCTAATAAAGTTTTTCTGTTTATAACGTTGTAAACATTTGTTGGTGATTAATTTTTGATCTCTAGGTGTCATATCTGGGGCACTTCTCTACATCCGTGATGATTTTAAGGTGGTCAATGAAAACAAATTTTTACAGGTATACCATGTTCCGTGCTCCTTTTCATAATTAGTGGTAGATATTGTGTTTTAAATATAAGCTCCTTATCAGAAAAGGTACTGAATTTATGTACTTGGTAGGAAACAATTGTAAGCATGGCACTTGCAGGAGCTATGATTGGAGCTGCAGGTGGAGGGTGGGTAAATGATGCATATGGACGCAAGAGAGCTACTCTTCTTGCTGATGTGGTCTTCGCCATTGGATCACTTGTTATGTGTGCTGCTCCGGACCCGTATGTCCTCATACTTGGAAGGCTCCTCGTTGGTCTGGGTGTTGGCATAGCATCTGTCACCGCGCCAGTGTATATTGCTGAAGCATCTCCTTCAGAGATTAGAGGAGGTCTTGTGGGCATGAATGTACTCATGATCACTGGTGGACAGTTCCTCTCATACCTTGTAAATCTCGCTTTTACAGAGGTAAATTCATCTTGCCTTTTTCCCATCAATGCAGTGTCAGTTGTAATATTCTATTGATTATTTAATCAACCTCTAAGTTTTCTATCAATATGAAGTATATTTATCACTCCAAATCATCTATATAAGTTTTCTTTAGATCGAGTTCCATAAAAAGTAAATTTGGTGACTTATGCACATAACACAGAACAACTTATATCAAAAGGATTAAACAAATGACTTGAAATCCAGCTTTATAACAATATTAAAGAACTTGGGAATATGATTGGGAATCAGCCTTTTCCTTTACATGATTGTTTTGAAGTTATTTTAGACAAATGTAAAAAGGCATTCTCATACTTGATGCTTGGAGCCCAGCATGACCAATCAGCCGAGTTGAGTCTCCAGTCGGTTAGTGTGTTGGACTTTTATTTACATTTCTGTCAATATGTATCACATGCATGAAAAACTTTTTGGCTGCCCGATTTTAAAGAAGCATCATCATTGCAGCGTTCCAGAATTGCATTCCTGGCAAAAAAGCTTCACGGATTAGCATTGCAAAGAAGAGAAGGGAAGCTGTTTTGTTTATACTCTGTTTCACTTTATGGACCACTGATACTTATGTAACTCTATCTATACCCACAACTTTTAAATCCACGTACCATGATATCTTGACAAAAATCTGCAGACTGCACATATATTTGACTTAGTTTCTAAATGTATTCTGTTAATCACTGGTTGTGTTTAACATTCTTGTGGATGCATGTTAATTAATTACTTAGCATTCATTATATGTCATGAAGAAGCTTTGGTCTCCCCTCCAACTGCAGCAATGGATGTTTGGTGCGCTATACCAGCCACCTGGTATTGGTGAGTGGTGTCTTTGACTGTCCATCAAGATATTATCTCCTTTAACGTTCATTTTTATAGCTCTTATTGTAGGCTTATATTCTCATCAATCTGGTCAGTCTGTAGATTCTGACAGTTCACTTCTTGTTGATGATGATGTCGTTTTGATCGGATTGCTACCTACTTCACTTCTATTTGCATATAGCTCAGTTATTCCTTTTTAAATATTATTTAGACCGATGACTTCAACATATAGCCTTTTTCTTAAAAAGGAATTTAAATTTGTAAAAATTTATGCGTATCTGAACATAAGTGGTTCATGGAGCTTATGATTCTACTCAATGCACAATATTTGTTAAACATTTATCAATGAAATATATCAGGTTTAGAATTGCATTAAATATTTTTTAATTTGTCTAGAGTGATGCATACTTTTAAAAGAAATAACAGAAGAATGCTTTTTATGTATGGTTGTTGGTAACTTAAACTTAAGATTTATGAAAACTGTCTTTTGATAAGTTGGATGCCTTATGATGCTTTGAGAAATAAGTGAATGTAGAAGTGAGCTAAGGCAGATGACCATGCATGTGGTTTAGAACTAAAACCAGTTGAGGTGGGGAATGGAAGATGGAGGAAGAACACCTGGAGAAAGGGTATTGGAAGCAAAATATAACTGCAGAATAGCAAACAGGCAAACATGCTCTTATGTATGATAATATAATTTATATTTTAAATTGAGTCTCATTCTTACATCTGTACTAGTTTCCATTCAGTTTAAGAAGAAGTCCTTCAGGTTCTATGAAACATAACTTCCTATATGTGTATATACAAAACAACAATAGACCACAGAAATGAGAAACTGGAAAAGATGACATCCTGTTAGACTTGCTTATTTTTGGATAAGCTGGTCTAATGCTGGACCTGTCTCACTATAGGCATGCTTCCAAATTTGCTGCATCAGCAAGGGCTCATTCATGGGTTACATCTATTTCCTTGTTGGTAAAATCTCCCGCCAGTTTATATCCAACTCATTATTGAGCTACAATGGGTCTTGCTAGAAGGTGAAATTTATTCGGGAGTTAAATGCCTGGAGAAAGTTGCATCAAGTAGTCTTTGATCTTAAGTTTCAGTACTTATGCAATTTATTTTTTTCTAGTCGACTAAGTTGTAAACTTTTGTCCTAAGTGAATTTGATTTCACCACAGAACTCTAATAATACTCTTGTTTGAAGGAGGCATTAAAACTTTGTATGCATTGAGAAAGTTCATCAAGTTGTTGTTGTTGATCCAGTTACAACAATGATGCAGTCTTTTAGTTTGTGAAATAATTATTAATTCTCCTTGTTAAACTCCTTTTTTTTGAGCATTTTGAGAGTATTAATTCTCCGATTCTTATATATACTACAACACCTGATACTATGTGCTAATGCTATTTGCTCTAATCATACCTAAACTTTTAACTCAACATTTCCATAGTTTTCATTCTTCGGTAACCTTGTTTTGATGTCAGCTGTAGTTTGCACTTGTTACATTGGTGTGTTATGATCTTATAAATATTGGTGGTTGTCAAATAGGATTTTATGGTTTATAATGTGTTAACCACACAAAATTGAACTTAAATGGTATAAGTATGTTCATTCAGCATCACAGATGCACTATGGACAAGATAAAAAGGCTAATAGTTTCATTGATAGACAAATTTTTTGTACCAACATGAGCAAATAGCTTGACAATTGTTATGTCAGTTGGGTTCTAAATAAATTTTGTTTCTTAGACTGATAGCTTGTTTGACATCCTTCTATTTGTTCGGAAGTTGTATCTTGAAGTAAAAGATTGGTGGATCTTCAACATGTAATTTCTTTACTGATAGTGTAGGCTTTG
Organism: Elaeis guineensis; assembly: GCF_000442705.2. Lineage (NCBI taxonomy): Eukaryota > Viridiplantae > Streptophyta > Magnoliopsida > Arecales > Arecaceae > Elaeis > Elaeis guineensis. The sequence continues at coordinate 16,208,323 of NC_026001.2, forward strand.
TTAAGCAGGTTTCTGGGACTTGGCGCTGGATGCTTGGAGTTGCTGTGGTACCAGCCATTTTGCAGTTCATTCTAATGCTGTTACTTCCTGAATCACCACGCTGGCTTTATCTGAAGGTAAACAAACTATGTGTCCTTTCATCAGATATTTTCATAGGTCATATTACTTCCAGCATAGAACCTTTTATTCCCAATCTTTTACCTATGTGCAGAATGAGAAAGCTAAAGCTGTTGCTGTGCTTGCAAAAATCTATGACTCCGACCGTTTAGAGGAGGAGATTGATCAGCTTGCTGCTGCTTCTGATGATGAAGTTCAGTCTAAGAAATCTGTCAGTTACTTTGATGTTTTCAAATCCAAGGAAATGAGACTCGCATTTTTTGCAGGAGCTGGCCTTCAGGTAAAAGGTGGAGGTAAGTGCCCAAACTCCTTCCATCATTTCCGGATGACCCAAAACTCATCAAAATCTAAAACCACTTGAAGACAATCGTTAATGACTTGGTGTTGAAGGTGTGAATCCTGAGAAGATTATATCAAAATGATGTTCCTTCCCACCATATAGTTTTTGCAACTATATCAGCAAGGTTCGCCATACTGCCCAAACTGTTTGGTTTGGGGCATATGCCAAACCATACCAAGGGTGAATCGGCATGGTTATGTCCCCTCGTTCAAAAAATCTGGTGTGGGAAGGGGAGAAGCAGGGAGGGAGAGAGGGGCAAAGATAGAGAGGGAGAGGGAGAGCGAGAGAGAGAGAGGTGGAGTGAGGAAGAGAGAGAGGGCTCGAAAGCCTTCCCATCTCCTTTGTAGGCTGCAGAGGGTTGTTCGAAACAGGAGCAGAACCCTAACTTTTTTTTTTTTTAAAGTTCGTAAGTGAATTTGGGGCTCCACCCTGAATGGAAATGATACGGTTTATTGACTTCACTTAAGAATTTTAAAAAAGAGAAAAAAAGGGTCCACCCTTATTTTATTTCGAAATGGGGCTGACCCTCTGTGGCAGGGTGCAGAGAAGATGAGGGATTTTGAGCCCTCTCTCTCTCTTTCTTCCTTTCCTCTCTCTCCCCCCCCACCTTTCTCTTTCCTTCTTCCTCTTCCCCTTCCTCATTGGCTCTCGTTTTCTTGGTACAGCCCAAAATGGCACGGCACGGTACTGTAATGTATGCACCATACCACCAATCAACTGGTATGAGTCTCGATACCGGTACACCTAACCTTATTATCTGCAAAGAATCTCAAAATCATCTTCATTAATTGCTTTGCTGGATAACCCTGGATTTGAACTGCCTTTTATAGAGAAGTTACCGTTATGTAGAAAGTTTACCCAATTATGAGTACCTTAATGATATTGGTAAATTTGCAAAATGTAGGAGGGATGGACAGCTGCTTCCATTGTCACATTTCAGTCATACCCCATCTAAGCTATCAAGATAGATGTTGTCATACACGTTCTCTCCCTACAAATTCACAATAAAAAAACAAAATGTGCATACTTTTCCAGGTGTGATTTTAAATGCATGTCTAGAGTAAATATATTATGCCTATGTTCTAAACAGCTGACACATTATAAGAGTCATATTAGTACATTATAAGAGTAATATTAATATCAGTTATACCGGAATGCTATCCTTCTATTTTGGTTGACTTGCCTAATGTGTAGCTAATTGTTGACGTAAACTAGAAATTTTCAAAGAGTGAAGACTCTAAGCATATTCTGCTCTAAATTTTTAATTTTTGAGGGGTTCATTTCGCTCATATTATGACCTCGTATAGAGAGGCTGGCTTCTTACGTGGTTCAGAGATTGGCATACTAAAAATATATTGATTAGGTTGGAAAAAACTGATGGTTGAGTGAGCAGTTGTCTTGCTATGCTAGAGTGCAAGGTCGTTGGCTTTCTAGTACCATTTGGATGTTTAATACTATAACAAATACTTTGCAGCTTTATAAAATATTTTCTACTTTAACTATTTCCATCATGATCTACCTGGGAAACTTAAAAATCAAAAAACCATTTTCATATTCTCTGGACCACCTAGCTCAACTTAACCGAGCCTTAATCTTTAAGGTTGGCTATATGGATCCTTTTCCTCCATTCCACTTGGGTTAGGGCCATACTTTTTGAGAGATGTCAAGATATCAAGTTCCTCCTTGCAAGTTAGGGTGCAATTGCATTATGACAACTACATGGCTATATATATTATATAATTTGTGTATATATACAAGTAATGGTGCAATTACATAACAACTACATAGCTATTGCCTGCAATATTTCTGATTTTAATTTGACCTTGGTACTTTTAGTATGACTGTTATCAAATTTTTGGTTGTTTTAATCAACATGCATTTAGTTAACATAAAACCTTACTAAAATTATCACGCTTTATTAAATCAACTTGCACGAGAGTTATGTTGGCCTCATGCTGGTTAGATTTGGGTCACTTGGAAAAATGGAGGAGCTTTGGCAGGTTGCCTCGACAAGTACACTTTGAAATTTTGTTGTCTGCTATGTGTATATGCATCTCAAGATGTTCATTTATATGCATGTATACATCATAGAGTAATGAAACTAATCTGGAAATAAAATCCATACATGGGCAGGCTTTCCAACAGTTCACTGGGATTAACACAGTTATGTACTACAGTCCCACTATTGTCCAGATGGCTGGTTTCTCTTCCAACCAACTTGCACTGCTCCTCTCACTCATTGTCGCAGCAATGAATGCTGCTGGGACCATTGTTGGGATCTTTCTCATCGACCGTTGTGGCAGACGCCGTTTGGCTCTCACCAGCTTATCAGGTGTTATCATTTCCCTTCTCATACTCTCTGGGGCATTCTTTCTGCAGTCTACCAGATTCTGTGACGCACACACACTTCATGGCAACTGTGGATCTAGCCTCGGATGGTTTGCGGTTTCAGGCCTGGCTCTGTACATTGCCTTCTTCTCCCCGGGCATGGGCCCCGTACCATGGGCGGTGAACTCAGAGATCTATCCAGAAGCCTATCGCGGCGTGTGCGGGGGCATGTCGGCCACCGTGAATTGGGTGTCCAACCTGATTGTGGCGCAGACATTCCTCTCAGTCATCTCTGTTTTGGGAACTTCAGGAACCTTTTTGATCATTGCTGGTGTGGCCATGGTGGCATTTGTCTTTGTGGTACTCTTTGTGCCGGAGACCAAGGGCCTGACCTTTGAGCAGGTGGAGAAGTTGTGGAGAGAGAAGGCATGGGGTAGTGATGGTAGTCAGCAGAGCCTCCTGGCAGCCGAGGCTTGACTTCTACGGCAACATTTGCTCCTACACACAGCCTTCGCTTTTTATAAGGCTAGTGTTTTGTGTGCAAGGAGATGTCAAATTTAGAGGATGAAGAGAGCAAACATCCTCACTCGGAGAGAAACAAGGGTATTTTTTTTCTTAGTGTTTTGCCTTCAATTCAGTCCACCGCACCTGTAAAACAAATAAACAAATAATCATATGTATGTCTATATATATATATATATATATATATATATATATATATATATATATATATATATATATATATATATATATAATGTGCTTTTATTTTGGGGTGAAATTTTGCTTTATTAGCTGCAAATTTGCCTCAATGCTTGAAGGCAAATAGATTGCCCAAGACTTGAAGGCCAGAGACCCAGAGCTAATAATATTCTGCAAGAAATAATTCTAGTTTTTAGATGCAAATTGTCTCAAGGCATGCGATTTGCTGTCAACTTTTTTTTGTTTCTTTTTTTTTTTTTCTTGCGTGAACGGCTCAAAGTGATGCTCTGGCATCATTTTTCTTCAACTTGTATCATTCTCTAACAATTCTTATCTTTGCGCAAATGGCAAGTTCAATATGAAAAATTCTATTTGGTAGGTGCGGCCATTCCAATCCACCATCCACACCCCCATCATGCATCACTTTCACCCATGCATGCATTGATTGCAACATTGGATCCTCAATGGATGCGTACCATGGTGCAAAATAATGTTCCTCTTAACCTCTGTACACATATAGATGCAAATGAAGATGGTATCGTGCCTGCACGTACATATCCATGTAGTAAGCAATTTCCACATTTTGGTTTTGACCTTCAAGTAAGTTTCTAGGAAGTCATCCAACGATCCCCGTCGCATCATATGAGTGTGTTTATATGTGCACACACACATATGAGTGTGTAGTAATCATATGCCTCATGTGTGTGTTTATATGTGCACACACACACACACACTATTTATTTTACAAAGGAGTAAGTATATATAAATAAAGGTCAGATTGACTTTCAACAATCTTTAGTAGAACTTGGCCATGGATCAAATGCGGTCTTCAATAAACTATATGCATTGCAGTGGATCTCAGAAAAAGCTATATGTAATGAGCTAGACAATATAGATTAGCTCCCCAAAATTTCCTCCAAGCTTCCAAATTTTGAGGTAAGTAAGATTTGATTTTAGTCATTTGGTCCAGCTGCTAAAGGCTTTACTAGCTTGATAAGGTGGCATCTTCAATGTAATGGATTTCCTTGAGTTTTTAAACTAATTGGTTCCAAATAGTTTAGGATAACCAATGGGATATAAAACAAGGAGAAATAAACCAGCATAGCTCCCCACCAAAACAGTAATTGATAGCTGTAATGGTTAAAAAGAGAAGTAAAATTATAATGGATGTCATTCCCTCATCTTCACATAAAAGCGAAAATAACATTGTGAGCCATGAAGCTGCAATGCCCCCGACGACGTCTGCATTGTTGTGTAGTCGCACCAATGTACAGGTTTCCAGCTGCAACAATGCGCTTCAGTGAAGCGACCAAGCGAATCGGGAAGATTGTTTAGTTGCAAAATCCACGCACTTACGGATGGTCGTCGGCCATTGGCGAGTGGGGTGGCCACACGGGACACATTAATGTAGGTCTAGATTGAATATAACGTCTGTAATTTGACAGTCATACGTAAGCAATAAGTTGGGTGCTCCCCAATTCAAATTGAGTGGGCGTTAGATGGACCTGGGTGACAGCATCTTCTCCGGATATGCGCCACCACCACCTATCTTTCTCTCAAATTCTCCGTAGATAGTGTTTGATGATCCGAACGAGATCATCGTAGTGATCTAAGATCATTGATAATCTAAATCTTATAGTGATTTTATCGTCAGTGATTTAAGATCACGATATTTGATAGGTTATTGTCTAATAATTAAAAATCTTCAGATATCCACGAATAACATATTTAGTACTATATGAGAATTTAAGATCATTGGTTATATAATGCCAAAACTATCCATAATATATTTTATAAAAATATATTTATTTATCATATATAATATATTATAAATAAAATATTATTATATTTATTAATATATTAATAATTAATAGACTTTATAAAAATATATTTACTAGTCCTATAAATTATTAATCCTATAAAAATATGTTAATCGCTATTATAGAATTAATATTTTTATTTATACTTATAAAATACTATTTATTAATACAAATCTTTATTTTGATTAAAAATAAGAAAAATAGAAGTAATATATTAAATATTTTTATTATATAAATATAAAGTACATCAAGTATTTATCTAAATTAAAATAATCACTAAAATTATGGCTATCATAACAGAAAAAAAGAGAAGTAATAACATGGAATTATTTTTTCTTCATTTTTATTAGATAAAATAATATTATTTTCTGGTCCACACAGCCTAGTTTGAGAAAATTTTGAGATAAAAATTTAAATTTTAAGAAATTTTATTTAAAAGAAGTACACTAATAATTGTTATTTGTGTTGCAGTGCACAATTATAATGAAAAATAATAGAAAGTAATATAATAATCATTATAACGACTATAACACTATTACAGTATGTTCCCACTAAGGGCATGTTTAAATAAATTTTTTTTTTATAAAATTCGGGCCGGCCCACTCTATAAAAGCAGTCAGTATTATTGAAAATAGGCCCATCAATCTCAAAAGATTTTTGATCCGACCATCCGAATAGGTCCTAAATAATAGACTTGCCCAACTAGATAGGTCAGGGCTGCAGTTGATCTCTGCAAGCTTTAAACTTGTCATAGTATTCCTCCATTAAAATCGATTCCTAGTTCACCAACCTGCCACTGTGAAAGACCAATGCGATCGTTTGGCCACCTTAACTGAAGACTATTAGTATTAAACGTCAACAAAGAAAACATCTAATACAAGTTCTCAACCATTCTCTAAACATACATGACTCAGTGAGCCAACAAATGCGGATTCATGTAAGGTGCAAACAAGCTGATCGAACTAAGTTTGAGGACTTCTGGATATGGCCTGAACTTCAGCCAAGGTCAACCGTGTTAACCTTCGTTGACTTTTGAACCGCTGAAACAAGTCAACTCTACGGTCAAACTCCACCTTACATAAATTTTTACAAGCCAACTACTGGTCGAACTCAGCTAATTTAATAGCCAAGCTTAAAAATTCTGCTTCAGCTTGTTGCAATCTCTAACCGAAGTCGGAAAAGCTACAAGCAAGTCAAACAAAAGGATGGTTTCTTGATAAAAAGAAAGGGCAAGTTAGATTCTCGCCCTTGCAGTGGATTCTGGAACAAAAAATTGATGTAGACTTTTGTTCAAGGCATATCATATTTCTAAGACAAGTCAAATATTCGAAAACTGAAACATTTCGAAACTGCAGAATTGGTGGACTCAAGAAACAATAACTTGCTAACGGTTTGGTGATGAAAAGCTCAAGCCTTTACATCTTCCTCTATGAACCCAACTCAATCTTACTGCCACTTCTATCTAAATTTTGCTGTGGTGTACAAGTGGAAAGAAAAACAGGTTAAACTAAACAAAGCTATCCTCATATCTCAGCAAGCATCTATGACAGAAACAAATTTATAAATGTCTTTATTCGCATGCCAGATAAGATGAGAGAAGCTAGGATTAATGTTTAGTCTCTAACGTTTCTTTTCTTTCCCAAGTAAACGCAGAAAAGATTTGCTGTTCCAGTTATCTGCCATACACAGTAATTTGCACAGCACAACCAACTGTTGGGATCCAGACATTCTGAGCTTTTAACTCAACAGGCATCTATAACAAAAAAACAAAAATATAGATGTCTCAGATCTTCCATTTTTTGCATGTCAAACAAGATGAGAGAAACTAGGCCAATGTTTAGACTCCAACTTTTCCTTTCTTCCCAACTAAATGCAGAAAAGGTTGACTATTCCAATTAACTGAGATCCACAATGGGCAGGATCATTCAGTAGGGCATATGTCCTCCAGACTGCAATAAGAACGACAGAAACTTGAAATTGCAGAACTTTTGTAGATAGAATTGCTCTGTTCTATACTTCTACCTTCTTCCCAAACACCCAAAAATATTTGTGGGGAGGGTTGCACATTTCTTGTTTGCGAGAGCAAGTGTTGCACATTTCATTTGAAGTGCAAAAGCAGCTATGCATCCAAGCACCATTGGCTTCGACAAGCTCAAATAAATGTTGTTCAGTGCGAGGTAATAAATGCACAGGCAAGGACTGGAAGCAGAACATAACTGCAAATAACCATTACTGAAGAAGGGAATTTTGGTGCAAACTACCAAACCTCTTTTCAGTGGCTTCCGGGTAGATGACAAATGCTGGCGTGCGCAAGATGCAATAATGTTGATCATCGTTCATCTCTATTGTATTTTTTATTCTAATTACATTAAAATATAATTATCTTGATTGAACCGACTAGAATATTGAATTATACCATTTTTGTTAGCTTTGTTAGGAAATCAAAATTTAAGATTTTTATTAATTATGACTTAAAATTGGTAGAAGAATATATTTTGAATAATAAATTTTAAAAAATATTTTTAGAATTGATTGAATCTATTTATTTAATATTTTATAAAAAATAAATAATGAATCATATTCTTAAGATATTTTTAATTTATTTTAAAAATAAATAATTAGTTTTTGATTTATGTGTAACTTATGAAACTATATTTTAAACGAAAAGTGATTTCAAAATTTGAGATTTCTAAAATATTATGGCTTATTAATTTATTATGGAATATGCATATATTGACTTGAAATATGATATATATGTTATCTTGCAAAAGATATTTTCATATGCATCGGATTTGAGCTCTCAATCTAAATATGTTCTGGATCTTGCCAATGGAGATTATGCATTCATACTCAAGACCCTGCTAATAGAGATTATATGTTGACACTCTAGACCTTGCCAATGAAGGTTATGCATTAGTACCCGAAATCTTGCCAATGAGGATTGTGCATTGATACTCTGGACCTACCAATGGGGGTTATGCATTAGTTCTCTAAATCCTGTCAATAGGGATTATATGTTGGTATTCTGATTGAGCTCACTATTTCTATTCTAACCCCACCACAGGATATAAGTGTAGTTGTAGTTAAGACTATTGAATTATATATATTTTATTTCAAATTAAATTTATGATTATGTATGTACATGAAATTTGAAAAAATTTGGTTTGCATTAAATAAGCATAAAATATATTCTCATATTTATTTATGATATTTTTTTTTAACATCATATCTTATGATAATATCTGAAATATCTAGTTGAGATATTTATTATTTATTAGGCTATTAAGCTCATTACCTCTACTTTCTTTTCAGATTTAGATTCTTAACTATAGATATAGATATTGATTTAGGAATGTGTTTAAAGATGAGAATCAATAGTATCAATTGAGTTTAGATACATATTTATTATTAAAATTTATAGGATTATTATTTGAGATTTAATTGATGTAAAACTTTTTAAATATCTTTGAAATTTTGTGAGAAATTAAAATTAATTTTAGTTAGCTAAATTTTGAACTAAACCCATTATTAATTTTACTATAATGCATTAATATCGTATTTGGAATGTTTTACATGCTTGTAAAAAAAGTTCTCTACGAGTATACATGCGGTGGTTGCCATGACCTCTAGACTTGCGATCTTGGTTAGGGGTATAATAATTAATATGATATTAGAGTATAAGTAGATAAATTATAATACGTAGAATCAGATATGGGATGAGTGTATTTGGGCACACACTAAGGACATTGAGATCTAGATCCATGAGGATTGTAGAATAAGTTATCTTTATGATTATGGTTAAACCTTATGATTATGTATGAAAAGATTACTAGGGAATATGATTCACAGGGTTTGATAAATGATGGACAATCTATGGATCATGCTATGATTAGTTAGATTTTGATTTAAAATATTACAAGAGGATTGGTCATAAAATTTTATTATGTATTATAATTATTAATTTGATCATCAATTGTTTAAATGAATTACAAGCTCAAATTTGATATAGGAGTAATACTATAATATTACTTCTAGTCTTGAAGTTAATTATTTAGTAGCAAGATAAATATTAATTTTTAAATATTATTTAAGTTTGGATTAAGAAAATTATTTATGATATCTGATTGGAATGTTTTTTTAGGTTGAACCTAGTATATAGATCATATATAAACCAATATATAGGAGGAAAGTATATTTGAAAATATTGCAAATAAGTTTATTTTTGATAGAAGAAATTGATGTTGATTTAAGATTATAGAGCATTCATCTCGGTCAAATTATTAATAATTTTAAGTGTCATCTTTAGATCTAAATAATAGATCATATTTATATCTATCAAAGACTATATGGTATATATAAAACTTTAATTCAAAGATTATGTATCTAAGTGGATCAAGAGATTTTTCTATTATTATTGTCAAGGTTACTAGTGAAATCCTTTATTACTATCTTTAGATCAAAATAAAAGATCATATTTATATCTATTTAAGATTTTAAGATGTATGTATAATTACAAATTCAAATTTTGGATTTGGAAACTGACATGGAGTTTCTTTGTCATTGTTATCGAGGTCGGCATAAAATCTAGTAAGATATGGAGAATTTGATTTTGAAAGATTCGCATGATCACTATGAAAAGTATTTGATAGATATTAAAGATCTTGACAGAATAAACTTTAGAAGAGATGTTTGAATTGATTATACTTTTGTATTTTGATTTAAAACCTTCTAACTTGGTAGACTGGTAGAGCATTGAGCAAATCTTCTGATTCTTTTTACTTATAGGGGTTTGATTTAGAATTATTGATTGAATTGATAAGAGAATTAAGATTTAATTCATGATTGAATTATAGTAATTTGACAATATGATGGTTTTGAATGTATCAATTGACTCAAGACTTGATTGGGAGGTGTACTCAATGCATGTTGGAGACAAGACTTAAAAGTTTTTTTTTTTGACTTACTTGAAAGTTAAATTTTGGATCTTTTCAATATAAAATAATATTTTAATTCAAAATTATTTATTGTATCTAGAGAATTTTGATAGTTTAAATCAGAGTACACAGCGAAAGTGTTGCCCAGCTATGCAACCCAAGAGGGGAGGAGGGGTGAATTGGGTTTCTAAAAATTTAAACTTAACTTACAACTTATGAAGAATATTTAACAATAGCAAGATAAGTAAGAAGAGTGTAATTGATGCAAGGATAATGGTTGGATGCAAGAATGCAAGAGAATAAAGAAGTTTAAAAAGAGAGTAATTAAGCACAATACAAACAAGAGGATTTATAGTGGTTCGATGCCAACCTTGCACCTACATCCACTCCCCAAGCTCCTACTTGAGAATTTCAATCCACTAAATTGTATTCAACCTGAATACACTCGTCGGAACCTCCGACTCTAGCTATTTCAAGCTAGAATACTTATTTTTCGGGTACAAGCCAACCCAATACAATCCAATTCAAGGTTCGGATCAACCTTCCCACGTTTTGGAATCCTTCCAAAATAAAAAATAATGACTCAAAAAGAGTATTACAGTTAATAGCACAGAAATACAAATGAAGCTCTTTTAATGAGCGAATAAGGCATTAAATACACTTTACACAATTTGAAGGAAGCTCTTTCTGATTTTTTCAAGGTAGTTGGAGACTTAAATGAGCACTTGAGGAGTTGGTGAACTTGAATTAAAAGCTTCTTGAACGCTTTAAGTGGGCTCTTGCTTAGGGTTGAAAAGAATGCTTGAAAAATCTTTTTCAAAAATTTTTCTCTTCTTGATTCCCTCCTTTAAGTCCCTTTATATAACTTCAAATAATGGTGGAGAGTAATCTGGGCTGAAATAGAGCCGTTAGAGCACATTAAATGAGTATTAAATGCAATTGAAACGGATTAAAAACTAGCCGTTCCGGAACTTTTCCGTCACAGGGGTCGACTCATAGGGTCGACTCATGCTCATGGGTCGACTCATAGGGTCGACCTCTATGGAACAGAACAGAAAATGACTGTTCTGTAATTTTGGCCTGCGAAGCAGCAGAGGTCGACTCATAGGGTCGACTCATGCCAAGGGGTCGACCCATGGGATCGACTCACAGAGAGTGCCAGCCAAAATTTCAGCGTGCCGTTCAGTCCTTTAAGCCATGAGTCGACTCATGGGGTCGACTCAAAAATAAAAACCTGATTTTCTTACAAAATATACTTCCAAAAATATTGAAATTTTCTCCAATAGATTGTACGTCTTCAGTTCTTGCTCTTGAGGCTTCTGAATCAGGTCTTGACAAAATTACGATTTTATTCCTGAAATGCAATAAATCTTTTTCTAAGCCAAAATCATTAGTAATCTCTTCAAATACTTTGTAATCATCAAAATCAATTCAAGGAGCAATAATCTCCTCCTTTTTGATGATGACAAAATATTTGAGCAAAAGCATATAGAAAGCATTGAACATTAATTTCAAATTTATGAAGATGCATCACTTAGATATTATTGCCAAGTATTAGAACGAAATGCATCATAATCAGTTTAAAGAGAAATTTAAAATTTGCTTATAAGTGCATTTGCTTGGAAAGAATAGAAAAAAAATAAGGTATGTGACACATGTACCCATTTGCTTAACAATTTACTTAATGTTCAATCTTTATTGCTCTTATTGCTCAACCTCAATCTCGATGCTCTACTCCCCCTTTTTGACAGCATCAATTGAGATTCTGTACTTTCCCCCTTTTTTTGAATATATTTTCTCTATTCCTTCCTTTTGATGGGATCAATTTTACTTCTTTAGCTTCTTTCTTTGATTGTTTGTTTCTTTATTGCTTATTGTTTTACTTCCCCTCAATATAGCAATCGTAAAAGATATATCAATTTGCTCATTGAAAAGATATTGCTATTCAAGTATTTCAGAATTTAAAAGTAACTCCATTTGATCAGAGATATTTATTGAAAGTTAAAGTATATATATATATATATATATATATATATATATATATATATATATATATATATATATATATATATATATATATATATATATCCAAAAGATGAGTGAGTACAAAGATGTTTTAATACATAAGTGTTGACTTAGAGTACAAAAGACATGGATAGAAACTATCGAAGAGTCAATCAGTCAACATTGCATAACATGTCCTACAAGATAGATCCTAGACAAAAACTAAAGAAAAGACAGACTACACTGGATCTAATAGATATCATGACTGGATGGATTGGAGTCTGATGAATCAGAGATGGGGTGAGGAGATGAAGGATCATGTCCACGAGCTCGACCTCGATCGCGTCTGCCTCTGCCATGGATAGAGGTGCCAGCACGAGTAGAGGGGTGAGAAGATCCTGAAGACTGAGAAGCAAAGGACTGAGCTACAAGAGAGAGTCTGATGGTGTCTAAAAGGTTCAAAGCTCTCGAAACAGATTGTAGCAGTGCAGTGAACTGAGTGGAAGCATGCTCACTAGAGCCCCTGATCTCTCTCCTCAGAAAGTAAAAATCACTCTCTAAGACTCCTCGCAGTCTGGCTGCCTCTGCAGATAGGTCTGAGACTTCAGTGATGTCTTCATGTGGCTGTGGATGGGCTAGAGCTAATACTTGCCTCTGCAAGTCAAATACTCTGCCAGTCAGTCTCACTATACAACCCTCAAGCTGCTCGATGCATACTGTCTGATCAGAAATCATCTGGAACACAGTGGAGATGTGGGGGATCAGTGTCTGATCAGATACATCGTGAGATGTCGATCCCTGAGCAAAAGCTGAAGTACCCAACTGACGTGATAGTATGGAGGCTACACGTTGAGATATCATCTCTATCTGATCATCAGCCAATCTGATCTCTGAAGGATGTGCTCTGCTGTCCGGCTGCTGAGCTGAAGTGTGCCTCCTCACAGACTCTGACGGTCCAACCTCATGGTCAGAAACAAACTGAATATCTGGAGATACAGCCTTGTGATCACGGAGAGGTGATGATGGTCCTTCCTCCTCTGCTCTGTCCTCAGCTCTCTCTTCCACACCTTTTGTCCAACCACCATCAGTCTTGAAAAATCCCATGCGGTGTAGAGTATGGCGGTTGATAGTGTCGGAGTGAGATAGCCTAGCTACTGCCTCCCCCTCAAAGCTAACTCCAAACCTCCTAAATACTAAAGTGAGAGCCATACCGAAAGGCAAATGTGCCTTGGACCTATTCAAGGTCTCTCTCATAGCCTCAATCATCAATACCGGGAGGTTCAGGGGGGGTTTGAGTAATAACATGATACATAATGCAGATGTCCCGACCAGAGAGGAGATAATGTCTACCATTTCTAGGAAAAAATAACTTAGTTACCATTTGGTGTAGCAGCCTCATCTCAATGGAAAGAATCTTAGCCTCTAATTTATTTAGGCTTCCAGTGAAGGTTCTTCCTAGAATAACATTTATTCCCTCCTCCTTAACTGGGAGTTTCATGTTTGTGTATCCCTCATAGGGTAAATGAAGAATTTCTCCCAAGAGCATAGGATCTAGGCTAATTTCTATACCATTTACTGTGAATTTTACTGTTTCATTGCTGTATCCCAAATTCAGATAAAATTCTCTAACAAGATCCACATAGGTATTTTCTTTTAGAGAGTAATAGAATTTTCAACCTTGGTCCTTAATTTTTGATCCGATAGAGAATCCTTCCTTTTCAAAAAATCTGAAATCAATATTTTTACCGGGCTCTACCTTCCTATCGAAAAGGGGTACCTTACTGAGGCTGATTGGAGATCGAGTTGTAGCTGGAGCAGATGCAGGAGCAGGGTTTGAAGCAGAAGTGGTCTTGGTTGCTTGTCTCTTCCGACGCATACTTTCTTCCAATCCGCGAACTGATTTCTTCCTCTGTGGAAGCTTCATCTTCGGAGCCATTTGCACAAGCAAAGCTAGCAAGGAACTTAGGAGAGCATATGTGGGGAGAGATAAAGGATTTTTAGGGGAAGGATAAGGATTTTGGAGAAGAAGAGTGCCGATTTGGAGAAGACGGGTAGAGTCTAGAGTAAGCTCGACTCGCTCCCAATGAAGAAGGAGAAAAGGGAGGAGCTTGGTTCCAAGAGGGCGATTTAGAGGGTGAGAGATGGTGGGAGAAGAGTTTTGAGGAAAAACTTGGGTTTGAGAAAGAAGAGAGGGAGTCTTTTGGCTTGGTGGAAGGAAGAAGATGAAGAGTTGGGTCGGCTCAAGGGAGGTTTTCCAACAAAAAGAGAGCACCCGAAGGATTTAGTCAATATTATAAGTTTACCCTAGGGTCGATCTTGGGGGTCGACTCATGGCACAGGAAATTCAAAAAAATGATGAAACAATTTCAAAAAAATTTGAAATATTAGGAGAAGGATGTTTATCCAAAAATTGATCATGAGAATGTTTATTTTAAACTTTTGAGCTCAAAAGAAAAGATGAGAATTAAACTAAAAGAATTTTGGCATTGATACCTTGGAATCAGAGAGACACCTAAGCAGATGGATCAAGGATTCCTAGTTCTCTCCTAATTTCACAAAATCTATCTTCACTTAAGGCCTTGGTAAAGATGTCAGCTAATTATTTTTCAGTACAAATATAGTCAAGAATTATGTCTTTATTTTGGACATGTTCTCATATGAAATGATGCCTGATTTCAATATGTTTTGACCTAGAATGTTGAATTGGATCTTTAGTGAGATTTATAGCACTAGTGTTATCACATCTTATGGGAGTTTCATTAAGTTTGATACCAAAGTCTTTGAGTTGTTGCTTAATCCACAATATTTGAGCACAACAACTTCCGACTGTAATGTATTCAGCCTCGGCTGTAGACAGTGCTACCGAATTTTATTTCTTGCTAAACCAAGAGATTAGGTTAACTCCAAAAAATTGACAAGTTCCACTAGTACTTTTTCTATCTAATTTACATCTAACAAAATCGACATCCGAATATCCTATTAAGTCAATTAATGAGTTCTTAGAATACCATAATCCTAGAGTTTGTGTACCATTTAAATATCTAAGAATTCTTTTAACTGCATTCAAGTGTGATTCTTTTGGATTTGATTGAAAATGAGCACATAGGCAAACACTAAATATAATATCAGGTCTACTAGCAGTTAAATATAATAGAGAACCGATCATGCCTCTATAAAATTTTAAGTCTACACTTTTACCTTCTTCGTCCTTGTCAAGCTTACATGATGGGCTCATGGGTGTGCCAATTGCTTTGAAATTCTCCATTCTAAATCTTTTGAGTAATTCTCTTGTGTACTTGGTTTGGATGATGGAGATTCCTTCCTTCGTTTGTTTGATTTGAAGTCCGAGGAAGAATATGAGTTCTCCCATCATGCTCATCTCGAACTCTCCCTGCATGAGCTTTACAAAATCTTGACAAAGAGTTTCATTAGTAGATCCAAAAATAATGTCATCAACATATATTTATATAACTAATATATCATCTTGATTTCTTTTAATGAAAAGAGTTGTGTCTACATTTTCTCTTGAAAAATCATTATCAAGTAAAAATTTGCTTAGCCTTTCATACCAAGCCCTGGCTGCTTGTTTTAAACAATATAGAGCTTTATTTAATTTAAAAACATGATTAGAAAAAGCATGATTTTCAAAATCTAGGGGTTGTTCTACATAAACTTCTTCAGCGATATATCCATTCAAAAAGGCACTTTTGACATCCATTTGGAATAATTTAAATTTCATAAAGCAAGCATAAGCAAGTAGAAGTCTAATTTCTCTAATCTAGCAACAGGTGCAAAAATCTCATCAAAATCAATTCTTTCTTCTTGATTATAACCTTTTGCAACTAATCTTGCTTTATTTCTTATCACATTTCCATGTTCATCCAATTTATTTCTATATACCCATTTTGTGTCAAGTATTGAGTAGTTTTTAGGTCTTGATACTAAGATCCATACATTATTTCTTTCAAATTGATTAAGTTCTTCTTGTATTGCATTAATCCAATTATAATCTTTTTCAGCTTCGTCTATAGTTTTAGGTTCAAGATGAGAGACAAAAGTAAAATGATTGAGTGCATCTTTAAGTGAGGAATGAGTTCTTACACCATGTGTAGGATCACCAATGATTAGTTTTTTGGGGTGATTGTGATCATACCTCCATTCTTTGGGTAGATTATTTGTACCTTGAGGTTGTTCTTGTCGTTCTTCATCTTTCTCATTTTGTTTGTCTTCAAGTTCTTCATCATCTTGAATTGTTGAATCTTTTAGATTGATCTCCTTTATTCTTTCTATAAGATGATCTGCATCATCAAAATCTTCATTCTTCCTTGAAGGAAGGTCGTTAGTTTCATCAAAGACAACATGTATTGACTCATCTACTACTAAAGTTCTTTTGTTAAAAACTCTAAAGGCTTTGCTAGAAGAGGAGTAACCAAGAAAAATCGTCTTATCGGATTTTGCATCAAATTTTTTCAGTCTTTCTTTACCAATGTTTAACACAAAACATCGGCAACCAAAAACATGAAAATATGCAATGTTTGGTTTTCTTCCTTTCCAAAGCTCATAGAAATTTTTTTTTAAAATTTATCTAATTAAAGCACGATTCAATATGTAACATGCTGTGTTAATAGCTTCTGCCCAAAAATATCTTGGAAGGTTGCTTTCACATAGCATGGTACGGGCCATTTCTTCAAGGGTTCTATTTTTTTTTCTACTACTCCATTTTGTTGGGGTGTCCTAGGTGCCGAAAAGTTGTGTCCTATTCTTTTTTCATCACAAAATTTTTCAAAATCTTGATTTTCAAATTCGATTCCATGATCACTTCGAATATTTTGAATTGAAAAACGTTTCTCATTTGTGACTTTTCGATAAAA
Source organism: Elaeis guineensis (assembly GCF_000442705.2). Taxonomy (NCBI): domain Eukaryota; kingdom Viridiplantae; phylum Streptophyta; class Magnoliopsida; order Arecales; family Arecaceae; genus Elaeis; species Elaeis guineensis. The sequence continues at coordinate 16,225,436 of NC_026001.2, forward strand.
TTTAGAGAAAACTTGAAAAGTTTTATCCTTGTGTACCAAAAAGAAAACTCATGTAAAATGAGAGAAGTCATCAATAATTACAAAACTATATCGTTTTCCTCCTAAACTAGTAGTTCTAGTAGGTCCAAATAAATCCATATGCAATAATTCTAATGGCCTAGTAGTTGAAACAATATTTTTAGATTTGAATGAAACTCTTGTTTGTTTACCTAGTTGGCATGCATCACAAATTCTATCCTTTTCAAAGTTCAATTTGGGTAAATCAATAACTAATTCTTTCTTAATAAGTTTTGAAAGTGAATGCATGCTAATATGTGCAAGCCTACGATGCCAAAGCCAACTAGTCTCATTAATCTTGGCTTTCAAGGATACTAGGCATTGCATGTTTATTTTGGATAGATTATTCAAATCTACCATATAAACATTGTTATGTCTATGCCCATGCCCAACAAATTTAATGCCTTCATTATCAGGACTAGTTACAATGCAAACAGAAGATTTAAAAATAACTTTGTATCCTTTATCACAAAATTGACTGATGCTTAATAAGTTATGTTTTAAACCATCTACTAATAAAATATTTTTAATGTACTTGGAGGGAGTAATACCAATGTTATCTATACCGATGATCTTTCCTTTGCCATTGTCTCCAAAGGTGACCATCCCTCCATTTTTAACATCAAGTATGATGAATTGGGATTCATCACCAGTCATGTGTCTCGAGCATCCGCTATCAAGATACCATTTCTGGTTTGCTCCTTGGGATGCTAGACACACCTACAAGCAAAAGTCAAATTTTTACTTTAGGTACCCAAACTTTCTTGGGTCCTTTTTGGTTAGTCACAATGGTTCCTTTTGGAACCCATATTTTCTTTGCATTAGAATTTAAAAATTTGTTAGAGAGACAAGTGTATGACTTGTGATATATTTTACCACATTTGAAGCAAGTAATGTTTGAGAACTTATTGTTTGAAGAGTTTATATAGATATTTTTTAGAAATTTTTGTTTCTTTAAGGGGTTGTAACCAAGACCAGCCTTATCATAAACAGCCTTTTGATTTTCAAGAATCATATTCAGTTTATTAGAACTGAAGGTGAATTTTTCAACTATTGGTTTCAGCTTGGCAATTTTATTCTTTAAGTTCAGATTTTCTTGGAGCAGGGTAGATTTTTCATTTGAAATGCTCTCATTTTGTTTTAGTAAAGATTGATTCTTTGATTTTAACTCTTTGTTCTTTACCCCTAGCTTCTTTAGTTCATCAATTAAATCATAAAAAACTTTATGAAGTTCTTCAAAGGTAAAGTCAACAGGAGTATCAGAATTTACCTCATTTTCATGTGCTATAAGACACAAGTTGGCTTGTTCATTTGAGTCTTCTTCTTCGAAGCTGGACTCATCACTTCCACTCCAAGCAGCCATCATGACCTTCTTTTTATACTTCTTGGGACCCTTCTTCAGTTGTGGGCATTCAGATTTAAAATGTCCTGATTTCTTACATTCGTAGCAAATAAGGGGTTGGTCTTTATCATTTTCTTTGCTATATTTTTCTTTTGTGGGTAGCCTCTTCCTCATTTCTTCTTTTCTTTTTCTCAAAAATTTCTTAAATCTTCTAGTAATGAGAGCTATTTTTTCATCCTGCTCTTCATTTTCTGTATCATCAGTTTCTTCATCAAGTTGAGCCATGGATTTGAGGGCGATTGTCCTCTTCTTTTTGACTTCTTCTTCTTGATGTTGTTTCATGCTCAGCTCATGTGTCATCAGTGATCCTAGAAGCTCTTCCAAGGGTAGGATGTTCAGATCCTTGGTTTCTTGGATAGCAGTCACTTTAGCTTCTCAAGTTCTTGGTAAGGACCTAAGAATCTTCCTCACGAGGTCACTGTTAGAATAAGACTTACCAAGACTTTTTAAACCATTTATAATATCAGTAAAGTGAGTAAACATTTCAGTTATACATTCATCATACTCCATTTTAAAAAGTTCATATTTATGCACGAGCATATTAATTTTGGATTCTTTCATTTGATTAGTTCCTTCATGAGTTACTTCTGATCTATCCCATATTTTCTTAGCAGACATGCAAGTTGAAATACGATTGAATTCATTAGCATCTAGGGCACAATACAAGACATTCATGGCTTTAGCATTTAGTTGAGCCATTTTCTTATCAACCTCATCCCATTCTTTTTCAGGTTTGGTTTCCATACCGTCAATAATTTTAGTAGGTGTGTGTGGTCCATTTACTATGATACTCCACATATCATAGTCAAGTGCTTGAATGAAGATTTTCATCCGAGCTTTTCAATAAGTATAGTTTGACCCATTGAAAAATGGAGGTCGGTTAGTGGACTGCCCCTCGGCTAGAGAAGTACCAACTTGAGTTGCCATAGATCTTTAGCTCTTTGATTGATTAAATCAAAGTAGGGCTAGAGCATCGGACTCTGATACCATTTGTTGCCCAGCTATGCAACCCAAGAGGGGGGGTGAATTGGGTTTCTAAAAATTTAAACTTAACTTATAACTTATGAAGAATATTTAACAATAGCAAGATAAGTAAGGAGAGTGTAATTGATGCAAGGGTAATGGTTGGATGCAAGAATGCAAGAGAATAAAGAAGTTTAAAAGGAGAGTAATTAAGCACAACACAAACAAGAGGATTTATAGTGGTTCGGTGCCAACCTTGCACCTACATCCACTCCCCAAGCTTCTACTTGAAAATTTCAATCCACTAAATTGTATTCAACCTGAATACACTCATCGGAACCTCCGACTCTAGCTATTCCAAGCTAGAACACTTATTTTTCGGATACAAGCCAATCCAATACAATCTGATTCAAGGTTCGGATCAACCTTCCCACGTTTTGAAACCCTTCCAAAACAAAAAATAATGACTCAAAAAGAGTATTATAGTTAATAGCACAGAAATACAAATGAAGCTCCTTTAATGAGCGAATAAGGCATTAAATACACTTTACACAATTTGAAGGAAGCTCTTTCTGATTTTCTCAAGGTAGTTGGAGACTTGAATGAGCACTTGAGGAGTTGGTGAACTTGAATTAAAAGCTTCTTGAATGCTTTAAGTGGACTCTTGCTTAGGGTTGAAAAGAATGCTTGAAGAACCTTTTACAAAAAATTTTTTCTTCTTGATTCCCTCCTTTAAGTCCCTTTATATAACTTCAAATAAAGATGGAGAGTAATCTGGACTGAAATAGAGCTGTTAGAGCACATTAAATGAGTATTAAATGCAATTGAAATAGGTTAAAAACTAGCCATTGTGGAACTTTTTCGTCACAGGGGTCGACTCATAGGATCGACTCATACTCATGGGTCGACTCATAGGGTCGACCTCTGTGGAACAGAACAGAAAATGACTGTTCTGTAATTTTGGCCTGCGAAGCAGCAGAGGTCGACTCATAAGGTCTACTCATGCCAAGGGATCGACCCATGGGGTCGACTCACAGAGAGTGCCAGCCAAAATTTCAGCGTGTCGTTCAGCCCTTTAAGCCATGAGTCGACTCATGAGGTTGACTCAAAAATAAAAACCTGATTTTTTTACAAAATACAATTCCAAAAATGTTGAAATTTTCTCCAATAGATTGTACGTCTTTAGTTCTTGCTCTTGAGGCTTCTGAATCAGATCTTGACAAAATTATGATTTTGTCCCTGAAATGCAATAAGTCTTTTTTCAAGTCAAAATCATTAGAAATCTCCTCAAATACTTTGTAATCATCAAAATCAATTCAAGGAACAGCAGAAAGTATGGTATTTAAGTTATTTCGAGCTGGTTAACAATATTACTTCTTTGAATTAGAAAGTTTATAATAGATGATTTAATTTGATTTTTCTTGTAGAGAAATTCATTGATAATGAAAATGACAATATTTGATTATGGATTATGTCGAATGTCCATACATGCTTTTCACTAGTAAACTATGCTAAGAAGATTGTTAGCATTTTGAGCTTAGAATGAGTGGACTATCGATTCTTAATCTTGAATTTGAAATATTTAGTGACATATTTTTTTTTCTCCTAGATTTAAAGTACATATTTCTCTATCTATTAGAAAAGATTTGAGATTGTTTATCGATCTTAGATTTTAATTCTCGAATGTTCATCTATTGAGAGCATAGTAATATTTGTTCATGATCTTATGATAGATTGATTAAGCCAAGAGCATTTATAATTTTAGCAAGAAACTTGATATCTTTATTTAGAATTAAGATATTAATTTCAAGTGCAAGAAACGAATGGTTTCATTTTAGATCAACTTTTGGTACTATTGACTTTTTCTTTATGAAATGATTTGATAATGAAATTATAATGAGAATTAGAATGTCAAAAAATTCAAGTGAGAGATTTGAATTGTGAATTCCAGGTAAGAAGTTTTGAGGATGATTTTTCTTAGAAGGGGAAGAATGTAATACCCAAACCAACTTAGTCATTAAACCCAGCTTAAAACTCTATTAGGCCCAGTTAAAAAAAAAAGAAAGAAAGAAAGCCAGCACGAACTAGAAAATATGATGGGGAGAAAATGAGTTCGATCAGGACTCATCTTCCTCAGTAGATCATGATTGAGAGGGATTAGATGTAAAGAGACCTCCTAAAATCTTGATTTTAAATCTATTTATATCCATCCTAAGATTTTCTATTCATGCTAGCTTCCGATCACCCGCCATCGAGTTTCATCAGATCCTATTTGCCTTTCTAATTTGTTCTACTTATCATCATCTTATTTGCCAGAAATTAGAGTCAGATCTCATCGGAAACAAGATAAATAGCCTTTGAATCCCTTGTTGATCTTTCTCTCCATTATTATTAGCCATTAAGTCATTGATTTCGATTGGCGATCATCGGATTTTCTCGAAAAACTTAGCTCTAAAAATTCCTTTATTTTCCATCATTATTTTGGTCTTTCTCGATCACCAGATTGGAGTTCCTTGGTTGCCGCCATGGTCTGCCCTTTCGGCCATGGATACTCCCGACTGGGGGACCTCCCTTGCTTTAGGAACAAGGAGGATAAAAGGATCCCCTATTCCGTCAAAGAGAGGAAGAGGAAGAAAGAAAAAGAAAGAAAAAAAAAGAGGGAAGAGAAAAAGAAGGGTCCCTCTCTCCCTTCTCTCTCAGCTTGTAGCCCCACATTTTTTCTTTGGACCCCACATTTTCTCTCTAAAAAAAATTATTTTCTCTTTCTAGTTTCTCTCTCTAAATCTATCTCTAGAATATTTCTCTCTCTTCATATATTTTTTTCTCTATGATTAATTCAGTAAAAGATTTTCTTTCAATGATTTTGATCTGATCCTAATGAAAAGAGTCCTGATTAATGATCGTTGGACAATGTGTCGGTATCCATCTTGGTCAGACCGGATATCTCTAGATTTTGTCATTCATGATTTATATTGAATCATTTGTACACTAGTTCAATCATGATTTGATAAAATCATTTTGCTTGGGTTGATCGAAATATCAAATAGTATTTTTTGATCAGTCATATTCTATCTTGTTAATCTCTCTCCTCTAATATTCTCTCTCTACTTGATTTATGAATCCAATGAAGGGTCTCTAGCTCTGTCATTTTGAATTTGCGTTGACCTGACAAACAGATTTTAAACCATCTTATAGGTTAGACAGTATTTTTGCACCATCCGAGTCTATATCGCACATCACTGTTGATCACTATTAAGTTATTGTATCTTAGCTATCTTTGATTAGATGAAGTTACTTGATCAAACTGATCCTTGATTACCAACTAATGTACCAACCTCCACTTTAACTTTTATTGGGCTCTAATAGTTTTGATCACCATTGATCTCTATTGAACCATATATTTTTTATTCTAATCATGATCAGATAAAAATATTTTAGTGGGACTAACTAGGATATTGGATTATACTGCTTTTGTTTGCTTTGTGAGGATACTCTCAAGATTAATTGAATCCGTTCATTTAGTATTCTACAAAAGATAAATAATGAACCATCTTCTCGAGATGTTTCATAATTTATTTTGAAAGTAAATAATTAGTCTTTGATTTATATGTGACTTATGAAACAATATTTTGAAATAAAAGTGATTCAAAAATTTAAAATATCTGAAATATTATAGTTTATTGATTTGTTATGGAATATGTATATGTTGATTTGAAATATTATATACATATTATCTTGCAAAAGGTATTTTTATACACATCGGATTTGAGCTCTTAGCCTAATTATATTTTGGATCTTGCCAATGAAAATTATGTATTGATACTCTAGACCATATTAGTGGAGGCTATATATTGGTACTCTGGATCTTGCCAATGAAGGTTATGCATTGATACTATAGATCTTGCCAATGAGAGTTATGCATTAATTTTTTAGACCCTGTCAATGGAAATTATGTGTTAGCATTCTGATTGAGCTCATTATTTCTATTTTAGCCCCACCACAGGATATAAATATTAATATAGTTTAGGCTATTAAGATACGTGTTTTATTTCAAGTTGGATTTATAATATGAATATTTAAAAAGATTTGATTTGCATTAAATAAGCATGAAATATATTCTTATATTTATTCATGGTATTTATTTTCGAACATCTTATCTTATGATAATATCTAGAATGTCTAATTGAGATATTCAATACTTATTGGGCTATCAAGCTTATTATCTCTCTTTTTTTTCAGATTCAGATTCTTAATTACGGATGTGAATACTAATTTATAGGAATATATTTAAAGGTGAAAGTCGATAGTATCAATCAAGTTTCGATATAAATTTATTATTATATTTTATTGGATTATTATTTGAGATTTAATTGATTTAAGATCTTTTGAATATCATTATTATGAGAAATTAAATTTAATTTGAGTTAGTAAAGTAAAGTTTTGGACTTAACTTATTATTAATTCCATTGTAATACATTGATATTGTATTTAGAATATCTTACATATTTATGGAGAGAGTTCTCTATAAATATGCAGTGGTTGTCATGGGCCCTACACTCATGATCTCGAATCGAGGGTATGACATTTGGACTTTATTTTTTGAAGAAAAATTACTTATCTGAGGGTCCCTTTCGTCCCCTTTTATATATAAGGGGTGTAGCTATCCATTACCACCAAGCTTAATAATGGCTCCGAAAAATCTATGACCGTTAGAGATAATAAGGCATCCATTTTATGCATCAGGTGTGGGCGAGGGTTACATATATTATCTATGAGGATTATGTGTGGTAGTTAAGCCCATGTGCGCATGATTAGAAAAAATGATCATAAGATCTTCGAATAGGCAATTGGCTTAGTTATTCACCAAACTGATTAGTTGTCACTACTTTTCAAGGCTTATCAGTTGCGTACTATTGATTGAGCCAACTCTTCAGTGCGGCATTGTAGTTGATCCAAATAGATCCAGATCTCCATCCAGAGGAAGTTAGAGGTTACTGACAATATCATCGGTGCTTATGGAAGGCCTAGTAGGGTTTGAACTCAAGATTCGCCTTTACAACTTATCCTCAAAGATTTGGACCTCATCATTGAAAGAGGGGTTTTGGTGACTTGGTCGGTACACAATCGCAGTGGAATCTTGGGCAGATTTGAAGTCAGTCGATCTTTTTGGTTGGTTGGTATCCAGACTTAAAGTCGGTGGTATCCAAGGTCATATTCCTCATTAAGTCAAAGTTATTTATTCTTGAATTTTCTGATCTCCGTACTCTTTCTTTGTCGATGCAGTTGGTGAATAATGGAGAATCGTCTCCCCATCGGATGACCGAGCTATCTTGATCGAAAACATTACTTACTTCCCTAATAATACTTATTCAGCTTTAATCTTATTAAAATTGTTTGGCAAATAGAAGTCAAATAGTTCAAAAAAGAATAAAAATTTTTTCTAATAAAATAATATAGAATTGTATATGCTTACGTTAAAATTGTTTAGGCACAATGCTCTCAATCCGCCTCCAAATATTCCTCGAGTGAAGAATATATGCTTTACTACATAAATATTATGGACATATTTGGTTGGAGGGAATTAGACTTTAAAACTGAAATAAAAATGAATGAGACCCATTCTGATTTTTTGGTTGCAAGAATTCCATTCTGATATTTTGATTTCAAGATAGAATATTCTAAAATTTAATTTTTATTTTTTAATATTTAAATTTTATTTTAATTTTACTTTTAATTTAAATTTCAATCATAATCAAATATAGCTATTCAGATTTTTATCTTAATATATTTTAGTTTTGATTTCAAATGCAATCGCGATACATGCACAGGTCGTAAAATCTGTCGTATATTGCAGGTGGTCCCAGAGTGGCAACCAACCGTATGGTTTCTACTGTCTAGCTGACCTAAACAGGCGTCCACGACTCTAATTATTGTTGTGCAGGAAACGACCAGCCACGTGGTTAGGTCGCCTGGGGTTGTCTTCTTTTGTCCTCTTCCGGCCCCACGTGCTTCACGCACATGGATGCATGCATGCACCTCATCTCACATCCCATCCATCTCCATGACTTCACGCTCATACACGTGTCTCCCCAAAAGCGGCGAATTGGCAGGCCTTTGTGGGCCCTACTCAAACGGAAGCCGAAAGCTGTTTGCTCTTCGGGAGAAAACACCGGAGGAGAAAACACCGGATCCGGGACCGCTCGGTCGGGGAGGGCAGCCAAGCAGCGGCATCGAGCTACAGATGCTCCTGGGATCCCGCACCTGCTCGAGTCCGCTCACCTGCCGGTGAGTTTTTGCTTCAAAACTCGCGCTGGATGTCCAATCCAATAATGCGCTGGTGGACATTGTTTTTTCTCTCTCTTTCTTTTTTAGTTACAACATGGACTTGTTATTAGCCAGCTTAGTTGACACGTTTGGACTGACTCGGGAGAAGGTGACCGGCCCGTGGGCAGAACATGTGGGAGGTGAGATCACACGATGGTGATGTGATGTGAGCCTGGACGTTGCTTGGTAGTAGCATGTGTCATTTATTACAGGGTCTCCGAGGATCCAAGTTAGTTGATAGGATATAGTTTGGCAGGGCCTCGTGTGAGTATTCTGGTCCCTAACACCATTTTGTATTAGTACTTTATTTCGGCATAAATCTATAAAAGTTACTTGCACATCTAATCTGATGATTGTTAATGCAAATTAAGTCAATGGCTGAAGAAAGGAATCCTTGTCTTACGCTCTTTCCATTGGAGATTTATGATGGAAGGAAGCTTGGACAAAAAAATCAGGGTGAAAGCGCCTTGAAATTGGTGTCAGATCCTAGCAATTTTACCAACTTTATGAGTACATAGGACAAAAATAAAGACACCCTCCTTTTTGATTTGTGAGACTTGAATGTAGCTTATTTAGGTTAAATGACATGTCTAGTGGGGCCCAAATAAGCTACATGCATGGTATCCGGACAAGTAAGGTTTGCCGAAGAATTTTTATAGAAAAAAAATATTTAAATTCAAAATTTGAATCAAAAAAATTTCTATAAGGATAAGTAAGATTGTATTTAAAAAAAAAAAAAAGGAAAGATAAAAACTACTTCTACTACATACGAGGGGAAAATCTTGACAACATCTTCATGTGGTCTGCTTCTATAAATCATTTTTTTCTATCTATTCATTCTCAATATCTCCTAAATGTACAGTATGTTCAAATCAAATGTTTTTAAAATTTTTTAATGTATCTTTTTTTTTTATGTGCTTGTTAATTAATTTTTCCAAGTGGGACTCTTGGAGTAGGCAAAAAAATGAAAAAAAAAAAGTTCAAATACTGCTAATCCATCCAACTTCCAGATTTTATTTACAAATATAATTTAGAACCATGGCTTTGATCCTGAAATTAAGTAAAAAATAAACAAAAAAAATTACTTGCACTTCCCTTTTCCCGTCTTGCACAAGTGATTTTAGAGTTGCCAAGATCAAACAGAGAGAGAGAGAGAGAGAGAGGAAGCCGGTTGCACCACAAAATGAGTAAAAAAAATAATATTTTGTTTTAGTGCCTCTAAATAGCCATACATGTATGTGCATCACGCATGCTACCTCTAGTATTTTATTTGTAATGAGATATTTAAAATGAAGGGAAGAAGAACATATATATGCTTTCTTTAAAAAAGTAATACATCCCAAGAAACGCATTATCTTTGATTAATTACTCTTCATCATCACTATTTTTTCTAAAATAATGATAAAGAAACCAGTTAGGTCCAACCTAGCTAGCCCAACCTGGCCGGTCCAGTTATAATTTTCAAACATCTTGCCATGAATACTTCAAGAAGAGCACTTAATTAGTAGTGATGAATCTATACTTCAAAACAGATCCAAATTATACCTGCAATCTTTTGTTCTTTTTATGTTTGGAGATGTTATCATTTTCCTAGAAATTGATGATAGAAGACAAGTTGTCATGGTTAACATAATTTACTTTTAAGACGGTCAGATATGTTACTCGAGCCTCAAACAATATACCAAGTTCAATGTTTTCAACATAGTTCGTGAACTTTCTTTCTATATCTTTATCCCGATCTTGTCCTATGCGATAAAAAAAAATATCTCCAAGAAGTCTAAACCATTATGAAAAGGTCCTCATTTTGTGGGAATAAGGGCCCAGCTCTGGAAGTTATTTGTAGTTTCCTCTTGGATCTGGATAGATTATATATTTAAGTCATCTCCTTCAGTTTTTTATACACATAATCTCCTCAGAAGGGAGAAGAGTTGGTTGATGGGTAAATGAGCTGGTAGTCATTTCTACAGACGGCTGCTGGTGGAGATCTATTAGAATATCTACTTACATCGAGGTGTCCACGGTATTGGTGAATAAAATCATTATTCATTTGAGATTACTTGACCTTAGGTATGAGTATATATATAGGAGCATGATGTTTAAGGAGCCCACAGATCAGAAAATCTGGAGATAGCTGGAGTCAGAGAGGGGGCCTAATAGAATAATTCTATGAGATACCAACCCATTTGCTTAAGGAACAAGCTTTTAGTACCACACGTTCTTTTTCCGGCTTGTCCTCTATCTATTATTTTTCCGAGGAAAGCTCTCCATCAATTATTTATTGGCGTTTTATGGTCCCACAAGCTAAATGCGAATACAAAGTAATATTTAGGTATTCATTGTCTGAAGTTTGATAATATAAATCATTTCTTTTCATTAATATATGCAACTTGAGTTGCATGCATCAAAATATTTTCTTGGTTGGCTAATGCTTAGAGACAAGCAATGAAATTTCAGACCAGAAGATATGTTAATCAAAGTGTTTTGCTTCATCATCAAGGACCAAGAGATTTATCATGATATCTCACATGCTAATTAATTAATGTCATCATTTTCTTGCTCTATTTTGTCTCTACACTAAATCAGTGGTTACTCAGGTGAAAAGGATACATAGTTTGATTGCTGCATGAATTCTTAGAGTTACATGTAGATTTGGTTGATATAGTTCAGCTTAATTATTTTGAAATCTATTGTTATTGTTTACGAGGGCCCAATGCTTACACCCATCTGCTTGGTGACCAGAGATTCGAGCTGACTCTAATCTTGCATGGTGCATCTCTAAGTATTTAGTCCAACTAAGTAAAGTGCGAACACGTCTCCTTCCTTCATTCAAAAAATTACTGTAACATCACTTTCCAACCATATTTGCAGCTAGTTTCCTTTCAGGAAAAAATATATTTGGCTATACATCTTATAAATTACAATCTACTTTAGAGAACATGAAGCGTTTGAGTAATTCCTTAAAAATCCCTTATCCATAAGGACAAATTGGTTATCTTCCATGCATTTCTCAAGTCATTGACCTCACAAGATGAATAGAATGAGATAAACAAATGGACCCAAAAGACATATTGACAAAGTTTGCAATGGGATATATATATATATATATATATATATATATATATATATCCATGCACGTATGTGAAAGCTATCCACGCATGATATTTATCAAGGACATCTCCCACGGAGGAACCCGCATCGTATACAAGCTCGGCTGGCTTATTAGGAGGATGCGCTTTTCACAATGCATGCATATATGTGCACACGCATGCATGTGCATGCATGTTCAGCACCAGTCATATCTTAGCTTTGATCTGGAAAAACCATAGTTCATTATGAGATTCTTCGGTTACTCCTCTTTTATGTTAAGTTAGTACAAAAGCTGGACAAAATCTAGAGCATTCACATCGGTGATATTAGAATGACAGCCACTTGCAAAGAATAATAATTATAAACCTGCACCATCTTTATAACGCGAACCTTATCTGCATGACTCATCACCAAACTCATGTGGGTAACAAATAATGCTCTTTTGCTCCCAAAACTCATAATGTTCTTCACCAACCTAGAGTCCAATTATTTCATTTCAACTTCTAAATAGTTGGAGCATTCATCACACCTTTGGCAGCACGCGTTCCAAAGGCGAGAAATCTCAGTGGAAAGGTTCACCAATTCCTCGTCTAAGGACGAGGGGGGAACAGTCAGCCAAGGTGCTTTTGATGCCGTAGGCAGCATCAAAGGACCCAATGGGGACAAGGAGAAAGGTAGCCGGTCTCCTTAATTTGAGAAACAGCATAAAGTTGCCCTTCTTTTTAGAGAAAGTATATATGAAAGCTTTCTTAATTTCCAACTTCCGAGTTGTCTCAGCTCTTAAAATGTGCCGTCTCTTCCATATTCTTTGCCGTGAACAACTCAAAAGATTTGACCATGATTCCTCCTGTTTTGTAGGCTTTCTTAAGCAATGGAGATGCTTTTCTTCTTTGAACCGAACAACTGCGGAACTGGGTTTTGCCTGAGTTCATATGTGTTTGTTTTGTTCGTAGACAATGCTGTAGTTTTGGAGGAAAAAGAGAGAATGGAGAAGCCATATGTCTGAAGTAGTTTAGGTAATGATCTGGCAATGCATTGCGTGTCCGACATGCTTGTTGGAGCATCTAAAATCATCTGAAATAAAGCATAACAAAAGATATGACACGTGTTCTTGATCCAGGCAAAACAATTATAGAGCTTATAATCGTATGCCATGTACGAGATATGATTTTTTCTTGAAAAAATATTTTATTTTATTAATTTATTAATATCTATCGTATATGCATCTCAAAAATAATTAAAATAATTAAAAAATATATTTTATATTTAATATGAATTATAAATTATTTTATATTTTTTTTAAATTTGGAGTTCTTCAGCTTTATTTCTTTTCCAGATCTCTATTTTTTTTAGACAATAGGTGGTATTTTTAATTTAAAAATTATATATTATTGTTGGAATGTTGGAGAAACTTAAGAGGCTATCAGAGATCGAGATTTCACTCGGATCAAGCGTATCGGTGCCCATTCATACATCTGCATCTTGGACCTTGGCTCCACTGTAGAGGTTCGCACCATCTTTGAGGGTATGGTTAGCCAGTGGTTCGTCTGTAAGGCAGTTGGCCTTATCTTTCAATTTATTTGCATGGGCAAGATTGCCGATCGATCACACCATTCTCTTCGCCGATCAACCCCAGCACTAGCAAGACTACTATTGCCATGGGCCTCGCTAAGTCCAATAGCTAGGAGATTTCCTTCGCCACCATCTCCAGCTCCAAGCTCTTCTCCTTTGAGATGTTCATGATCGAGGCCCTCATCCAGATTTTTCTCCTGCTTTGCTCTTCGTCTCCGGAACTTGCTTTCTCTTCTCCCTTTTCACTATCATGACGGAGCTCAAGAGGCTTTCAGAGAGCCGGGACCTTATCCAGATCGAGCGTATCGATGCCTACTCGAGATTTGCTATTAAATAAATAATTTATTTATAGTGATAGATAATAAATAATTTAAAAAATAATATACATATTACCCTTAATTATAATGGTAAGTGATTCACGATTTTTGAGGATTCTATTAATTGCCGTTATATATATATATATATATATATATATATATAATTAATGGTTGTTATTGGGAGATCGGGAGGGAGCCGTCTCGGTTCGGGATCACACATGCAACCATGCCACCCTTTTGCTACCGTAATTCTCTTATTTTCTTTCCTTTCTCTCCACTCTCTTATTGATAATGTTGGCTTTACAAATACGTATGTGTATCAAATGGAGATCATGTCAACGTATAAGCTTTCGTTTTAATATATATATATATATATATATATATATATATATATATATATATATATATATATATATATATATATATATATATGTGTGTGTGTGCGCGCGCGCGCGCGTATTAAATATCTAAGCCTTCCAAAGGTGGGGTTTTGATAGATTTTTTGTTGACTTTTCTCCAATTGAGTGTTGGAAATGAATTGGGTTGCTCATAAGGATAATGGTTCTCATTGCATTTAGTGTGCAAGATACATAACATGTGCATGAGATATTATGATGCTAAGTCATTGGAGGACCCAGATATTTCAAAATAGAACAATGGTTTATCTTTTGTGCAAAAGAACAATTCCTCTTTGTCTAGAAAAATCCGTCATTGGATTGGGCAATGGTCGCTTTAAGATGCAAGTGGATGTATAAAAGAATTTGGAGTACTTTTAAGATCTATATAGGATTTGATCCAATAATTAATATTGTGAAAAAAGATCAATCATTTTGGTGCACAAAAGATCCAATCTGAAGTCTTCAAATTATAGTGAGACATGGATGAATTGCTCTAAATAAATGGGGCTCGTAATAATAATTTTTTCTTTCATGTCAAGTGCATATAACAATAGAGGTAGATCTTGGTAGCGGGTGCAAAGAAACATGAGCAGGTGAGAAAGATCCTGTAGTCCCACTAAACTAATATGGTAGTGGTAAAATGGAACGAGTTAGAACAGAATGGTTCGTCGCATTTTCACAAATAATTTTGCTTGAGTAACTTATCTGAATTTTTTTTCCTTTTTGGTATAGTAACTTATCTCAAGTTGAAGGACTATCCAGTGAAGCAAATAATTTCAGCCAAGGTTAAACACAATTATCAGAAAGAAGAACCACATAAAATGTGGCTGATGAGACGTTCCACAATCAAAAAAATTTAAGCAGGTTTTCTATCTATATCTATACCAAACTCCTCTAGACATGACAATCATCTAATTTGGACATTTGATCTCTTGCATGGGATCATGTGTGAGAGACAAGTCTGAGAAATGAAAAAAAGAACAATAGTGTCAAACTCTCATGGACAGAGTTGTAGTTACAAATAATGCTGTAAACTAAGAATCGAATTCTAAAACATCCTCCAAGTATCAAGCTTTTAGGAAAGAGTTGCCAACATTTTGAACTAATAATTATGAACATTATGTGTTAGTAGATATGTCTATAGAAGACAATAATACTACTAACTGGATGGCATCTTATATGATCAACTACAACTGCACTGTATTATGGGATATTTCCTCAAAATTATCCTAGCGACTTCGGAATATAGTGGTGGCTGATGCCAATTGTTGAGTATTAATTCAAGGACTTTTGGAGAGTAATCATTTCAACAAATATATGCATGCTGTTGACTGATACCAAAAATCTGGTGCATGACGCTGTCGAGATTAACATATGATTAGCACCAATTATCGTGTAACTTCTTTTCGTGTGATTTCAGAGTTGTCAAAGCATTTCTAGCTTCTCGCCGTGGAAGCCTCCCATTACCAACCGCCAGCTCAGCATTTTAACGGCTGGCTGGTTTGGACACGTGTCTGTTCCGAACGTGACTTTCGTGGCATGTTGTTTCGTGGCAGCTCTGCCACGTGATTCCACGACCCTTAACTGACACGCGTCGACAAACGCTTGGTTAGAAGAAGAAGAAACCTTCGGTGTTCTAGCTCATCTACAAGGAACTGTCCAGATCCAATCAGAATGTGCCAGGTTGGCAAAATCAGCCATCATTGTCTACATTTTGCATACCTGGCGTCCTCTGAATGGAAGATTCAGTGTTTTGTGTTTCATTATTTTACATTTGCTAACATTTTCCGACACTAAGCCTATTGGGAATCTCCAGCCGATCCTACCCTAAAAGAAACCCTCACAAAAGGACTAAAATACCCCTATGAAGTCCAATGCCACATGTCTATTTTCGTCATTTAATCATCCGATAGTTCGAAACCCGTAACGTTCGCGGGCCCACCAAGTTCACTGTCCAAATCTTCAACGTGCCGCTGCTCCGCGGAGCAACGTACATCAGCATGAATAGAGGGGCATTTCTGTCATTTCAACTCTGCCGCATTTCCAGCTCA
Source organism: Elaeis guineensis (assembly GCF_000442705.2). NCBI lineage: Eukaryota > Viridiplantae > Streptophyta > Magnoliopsida > Arecales > Arecaceae > Elaeis > Elaeis guineensis. The sequence goes on from NC_026001.2 coordinate 16,241,607, forward strand.
TGTGCGCCATCATCACCTGATCCCATGCCATCTATTCATCGTATAGGATACCATATATGACATACATCATGACCTTGACCCCATACCATCCCCCATTTAAAAGCTCTCCACACCGCGAGAGAGAGAGAGACACCCAGAGATGGAAAGGGAGATGGGGGGCTCTTCCTCCGAGACCGAGACTCCTTTTTCGATCGGAAACCCTAACGCTACATTAGAGAAAGGGAGCAAGAAGAAGAAGAAGAAGAACAAGGAGAAGAAGAGGAGGGAGGAGGAGGAGGAGGAGGAGATGGGGTGGGAGGGGAGGCCGTGGGAGGCGGAGTGGCCGAGGAGGAGCCGGGGCGGCGGCGGGGTGATGCTGGAGGGCTACGTGGAGGCTTTGGACGGAGCGGAGCCAGGGGCGGATGGCGGCGACGGGGTGGTCGGCAGGACGAAGAGCCTGACCGACGAGGACTTGGAGGACCTGAAGGGGTGCTTGGATTTGGGGTTCGGTTTCAGTTACGAGGAGATCCCCGAGCTTTGCAACACTCTCCCGGCTCTCGAGCTCTGCTACTCGATGAGCCAGAGGTTCTTGGACGAGCAGCAGCAGCAGAGCCGGTCGCCGGAGGCGGCGACGGCGGAACCATGTGCTGCTGCATCGTCTCCTGCCCCTGTGGCGAATTGGAAGATCTCCAGCCCTGGTAGGATCGAGATTTTGGTTAACTTTTTGCTCTTCCTGTTTGGAATTTGGTTACTTTGGTCTAGATCTGTACGAAAGTTTTGATTTTGGTTCAAACTCATTTCTCATATCGACAAAGAATCATGTTTTCCACGTATGTGAGAAAATTAAGGGTAAAACATGTTTTGTTTTCTGGTATCTATCAAAATACCGGGGGATTTTGTGGGTAATCTTCTCCTATCAGGGACAAATGGGTGAAAGATTCGATTTTTATGACATTTTTCTTTTTCAAATTTTCAAAATGCGAAAGAAGGATTTCTGTGAAAGATCGCCATGAAACTATTTGATAAATTGGTGATGTTTATATCTACGGTGTTTTCTTTAAAGGTACACTGGCCATTTGCTTATCTGATGGAAATTTTATTTTGTAGTATAGGATTTTTACTACGGTAATGGGTTGTATGAGTTGATTCAAATGAAGATTGAATTAAACTCTGGTTGAAGGTTTTCTTTATCTCTTTCTTTCTGTTCACTTTACGTGACGCTGATATTTTGGTGGGATTTATTGGTGGATCTATGTTTCATCAATAACTTCAAACTTCTCGATTATTTGCCAAACTACTTACAGGTTGCCGTGACTCATGGTCAGTTGAGGTGTGAGGGATTATGCAGGTTCTTTTTTCCTTTAATTGTTAATATGAACTTTGTATCTTAAATTTCTCGCGCAATCCTGTCTTTAGTAACTTTAGTTGTTTAGAAGAAGTTTTTTTTATTTCCTCTCTATCTAACATCTTATAGATATTAGATAATGGTTCTAAACTAGTCTTGCTGTGGTTGTTGTACTAATACCTTCAGACTTGTGCTTATGTTTTTTTTGGTTTGGGGCATTAAACTATGTTTTCTGACATTGTGGCTTAAGAGCAATTTGATACCACCATTCGTTTTGTCAACCTGCATTTGACAAATGGATATGCTTTTCAAAGCTGTGACTTTTTTGATATAAACCTACCAACCTTGCTTTATATTTTAGTGTTTGTTTGCTGAATTCTACTTAGCAATCTTAATGTTTGCTGAGAAGATCCTCATCTTAGACTTCCTGTCAATTTTCATCCTTGTATTTTTCTTATTTTTTTCTTGTACTTTCAGGGGACCATCCTGAAGAGGTTAAAGCAAGGCTGAAATACTGGGCCCAAGCAGTGGCATGTACCGTTAGATTATGCAGCTGATAGAGCACTCTTGTTTTAATCTGTGATCAGAAACAGATTTTCGTGATGATCAACAACCAGGAATCTTTTTGCAGAGATGTCTGCACAGATGCCTTTTGGTATTCTGTGCACCTCTCTTGTTGGGGACAGCCTAGCCAGGATCTGATTCAAGATGATAGAAGAGAGAAATGAGGTAGAAGAAAAAGAAGAAGGAAGAAAGTCGCCTGAACTCTAAGACTTACTAATAAATAACACCATGTAGCTAATCTGCCTCACCTATACATGAATGTACCAATAATTTAAGATTAATAAGTGCATTCCTCCCACCTTGGTACTGCTATATGAATGTGGCTCTTTGCCATTTTTCTTTTCTTTTAAATCACCTTATTGGCAAATTTACGTTCTTTCTGCAATTTTTAGCTGTACCTTCTGCAATGGCTGCTGTTATTGTAGTGAAGTTGGCTATGGGGATCCATTGCAGTCAGACAGCATTACAAGCAGGATCTGAAGCTTCATATATTGGTTTGCAAAGACAAGTCTTAATGTGAGCTCCTGCAGTTTACTATACAATCTCGTTACATTTCATCTGACAGAGGACAGCCCTGGAACACTAAATTCCCTTATCTTCCAGGCAATTCTAATGGGCGACCGTGGTCCCTGAGACCGCAGGTTTTTGCCTTTTGGAGGTGATTCCTTTATGCTGGCAGATGAGAGTAACATTTCGTTTCATTCCCGTGCCATGGTTCCTTTGGTGTCTGGGACCACAGCGGTATCTGTATCAATTAGAGCCCACTTGCACTGTCTACATTCCATTTATTTCAGAATTCCATCCTGTAGTTTTGTTCTTCCTTGCCTTAACCATCTCTTGCTTGCGCATGCTACTGAGCATTTATGCTGAAGCCGTTGTTTGGCTACAGGGATGTTGGATCGCAAGTCACATGCTTGTGTATTGGCCTTTTCTGATGGAGTTGGAAGCTTTCTTTGACATGATTGGAGTACGGAACATAAACATTGCCATACTGCTGGAATTTCTTCTGTTACTGAGTCTTGTAGATCAGAATCAATTTAATCTCTGATCAGTGCTAGTATTTAGACAGGCAGATGATTAGACCATTCCATGGCAGGATTCTTATACCTGTTTGCATTCTTTAATGATTTGATGTCACCGTCAGGAGTTTGTCATGATTTGTATTTTAAAAGGTTGAAGTTTGCTACATTTCCTATCTGCAAGAAAATTATGCTTGCATGCAACAAAACACTGAGAATCTCGTATAATTTAATGAACAATAAAGCAGAAACCCAGGTATCTCTGTACAAACTGTTGATGTTTATTAATTTCAACTTTTTAGAATTTTAAAATGAGAATGGCGAAGATGAATGATAGTCCTTGTTGTATTAATATCATGAAATGGTGGGAGGAACTGGTAGAAACAAAACTTAATGTTTGATGTTAACCCCAAGGAGCTGCTGTCAACTGTATACAGAACTTGTGCCCATAACTCAGAAAGGCTAATATAGATGTGGATTAATTTGCCAATCCTTGCAGCTCTCAGGTTACTTGTATCTGTTAGGTGCTTTACTGACCTTGCACTTGCCTGAACCAATTATCAATGGTTGATGATGCATTTGCTTTGTACAAAAGGTAATACAAGGCATCATAAGGGCTGTACTTGTCCATGGGAATTATTCGTCCAGTAAGTCTTGTTTTATCTGCAGTTCCAACAATAATTCTGATGTATGTGCTAAAATCAATAATTCTGATATATGCCATTACAAATTTAGAGCCTCACTTGTCCTAATAATTGAAATCCCTTGAGTCTTCAAGTAAGACAGACTACTCTATATAAGTCAATTGATTCATGCATTAGGCCTCATTTCTCTTTCAAGGTACCTGTCATTTTAAACTCCATTTATATGCATGTGATGACGTGACATTGTCTTTTCGCACGGATCATACCTTATTGTGTTTTTGGATATTTCATCCCCAGAGCCAGTCCAATTTAAAGTGAGAAAAAACCACCACAAGATTGAGATAACTTCAAAAATGCATCGGAAAATGATTGAAAAGAAATATAAGATCTTTCTAAATATTCCGTGATCTCCATATACTTTCTCAGGATCTCCTTATTTCTAAATATTCCATGATCTCCATATCCTTTCTCAGGATCTCCATGTCTCCCCTTCATTGCAAAAATCGAATCACATCTCTCCAAACTTTTCTCACAAAATTCCACACATATAGACCCACACTGCATTTGGTTATGTGACAGAAAATTTCAAGATAGATATCCCTAATCTTTAGTGTCGCTCAAGATTCTTTTACTTGTGGATTAAAGAATAAATATTTTTGATGGAGACTTGGTGTAATTGAAAAAGTGAAAACAATGAAAAGAGAAAGTAAAGTGAGAGGAAATAATTCTCCTACCCTCAAATAAAAGGTTTAGAAAGAATAAATATAGATAGTGCTGATCTAGTTGGTTTCATTCCAAAAGAAAGTAGAGCTATTTGATGAGATAACTCATAGATTACAATCCACTGCATTTGGTGAGAAAGATTCTAACTGATATTATGTTATTAACCCAATCTACGTCACAATCCACATCACCTGTAGCTCCGTCATGGCACTGGTGTGGCTTTTCTTCACTCTCACCACTTAAACACTCACTGTATGGTCTCTTGGCAACCCCTATTGGGGTAAACTTCGATGCTACAGTCAACCAATTGAAGGCAGCAGTAGGATTTGTTATCAGGGATTTATTCTGGTACTTTGCTTCAGGCTGAAGGTATATTACTACTTCCAATAACTGTGCCATATGCTGAATTAATTGCGGCATGGTTAGGTCTCTATGTTGCTCGCACAAAATTTCATGTAGCTTGTACCTATTTGGAAGGAGAGCCTGCAACAATGGTTAGCTGGCTCAAATCTTCTGATGTCTCTCAATATAAACAATCTCCTTTGTTAGCAGAGCTTCATTAATGACCATGGAGCTCTGCAACTTGCCAAATTTCTCACTCTTCATGAAGATAATCGAGCAGCTGATTATGAAGCTGATTGAGCACTGGCTGGGGATTACAATCTATTTCCAGATAACTATTTAATGATATTTTCCAAGCTGATTGTTGGGGAGTGGCTTATGTTTGCTGCTTCTAATGTTATTCATGCCATATGTTGTTCTCATATTCTACAATATTTTGCTCTGAATCGTAGTTTTTGTTGTGAGGCTGTGCCTTTGGACTCGATTCCTTTGCTGCGTGCAGCAACTTTAATCTATTACCGGTTTGCTGGTGATAACTCTGACATATTCTGATGTCAACAAAGTGGGTTGTCTGCTTTATTACAGGAGATGTTTCGAAGTCAAAAGCTCAGAAGAGGAGATGGCCTCCAGCAAATGTTGGTTATGGTTGCCACTCTGTTTCCTGCTTCTGTGTTACTATTGCAGAAGAAATCTATTTCCCTCCCTTGCCAGTGTTGGCTGCCGTTGGCAAGATCCAATTTCACTGGTTGTTCTGTGATTGGGTTGGCTGGGCGGCAAGTCATCTTCACATCACATGTTCCAGGAATCACTATTAGCATATCATCTTGTATTCTACCCTCTCTTTTTTTTTTTTTTTTTTTGGTATAGTAACTGATGGTATGATGTTTCTAATGTTGCCATGTATCAGCTTCTTGTTTGAATTATTCTTTTAAAGCGTTTGGTTCGTGACCGAAATCGAAATCGAAATTGAAATGAAAATTTGAATCTATAGAGAAGAGTAGGAATTGAGTTTTATATAGATGAGCCATTCTCATTTCATTTTGAAATAAGAATCGAAATGAGACTCTTTCCAATCAAGTAATTAGAATGAAAATCATTCATTCCAATTTCGATTCCAGATCTTCGTTCATCCCAACTAAACACCCCCTTTGAGTCTTTGGCCGGTAGTTGTCATATTTCAGCAGTGCTGGGGCCTGGGAGCATGGGTTATGCACACTCTTTATGCTAGTGAAGCCTTCTGGCGAGGTTCTACCGAAAAAAAGGTCAGACGGACCCTCACACCCAACGGAGGAAAATGACTTTCCAGGAGACTTGCGAATCGGTCCGGTTGGATCGGCTCAGCTTCTTAAACCAAGGTCCTTCGCTGTCGCGAACGCCGCAACCAAATGCTCCGAATAAGAAAAGTCTTTTCCCTCGCCCTCGCTCTCTTCCATTTCCCTCTTCGCTTCTCCTCCAACCCTAACCCTAAAACCCTCAAAACCCAAGCCAGAAAATCCCCACAAATCCAAAAATCGAATGCCCTAATCAACTCCGCTGGCCGCTTCGGCGATCGCCGGGTCCCTGCCGCCGGCCCCCGCTCCAGGTACTATCCCGTTCCCGTTCCCGTTCCAATCCCGGAAGAACCCTCCAATCCCGACGTAGAATCGATCTGTTCCTTGCTATCAGAACCCTCTAATCGATCCAAAGATCTCGACTTTCTGCTTAAAGAGTTCAAGCAGACGCTCAGCTCCGATTTCGTCTTGGAAATTTTGAAGAAGCATCGTACATTGGGGAAGTCCAAAACCCTAGAGTTCTTCTCCTGGGCCGGATTCCAGCTGGGATTCCGATTAGATGATCCTGTGGTCGATTACATGGCCGACTTCCTCGGCCGAAGGAAGCTCTTTGATGATCTCAAATGGCTTCTCAAGGCGGTTTCATCCAATAAAGGCCGAGTTTCAACTCGAACGGTCTCGATTTGTATTAGGTTTCTAGGAAGACAGGGGAGGGTTGAAGAGGCCCTTGCGCTGTTCGAGACCATGGAATCAGAGTTCAATTGCTTTCCTGACAATCTAGTCTTCAATAATGTGCTCTATGTGCTCTGCAGGAAAGATTCAACTGGAGGCTTTGTCGATGTTGCTATCACGATCTTTCGAAGAATTGGGCATCCTGATGTGCACTCATATAGTAATTTAATTGTCGGCCTTTGTAGGTTTGGGAGGTTAGCAAATGCCGTTGAGGTTTTCCATCAGATGAGTGTGTCTAATTTGGCTCCTACAAGATATGCCGCTAATATTCTTATCGGACAATTGTGCGAGCTTGGTGGCAGGAATCAACTGATTGAAAAGGTTAAGGTTAAGGACTGGCGCAGGCCATTTGACATTTTGGTTCCCAATATTTGGGCAAAGAGTGGTATAGAAACTGCGGTTGAGGTTTTGTGGGCAATTACCAAGTTGGGTTTGTTGCCAAGCTCGCATGTTGTGAATGGACTTGTTTCAGAGCTTTGTCGATTGGGAAGCATTGAGGAAGCAATTGAAATTTTGAAGATGGCTGAGAATAGGAAGATGAGATCCATTGATGAGAGTTACACCATTGTGATAAGAGTTCTTTGTGGGCTACGTAGGATGGATGAAGCTTGTAATTTATTTGGAAGGATGATATTTCTAGGATTGAAGCCAAAGCTTATTGTCTACAATTCAATAATTCACTCATTTTGTAAGTTGGGGAATGTAGCTGAAGCACAAGATTACTTTGATATTATGAATAAGAGGAGGTGCGAACCAGATTGTGTAACATATACCATGTTAATTCATGCAAACTGTGCAAATAGGAAATGGGAGGCAGCTTATGAGCTGTTGATGGAGATGGTAGGATTGGGATGGAACCCGCATTTTGGTACTTACAATTTGGTGAACGGTTTTCTGAAAGAATATGGAAGGCTTGATTTGTCACAGAAGTTAGAACGAAAAATGGAAGTTGAGAACTTACAGGCTTATTGTAAAGCAGGTAAATTAGAAGCTGCCTATGATAAGTTAAGCTCAATGCTTGCCAAGGGCTTTTATCCACCGGTCTATGCAAGGGATGCATTTGAGCAGGCATTTCGGAGATCTGGCAGGTGGAAGATAGCACAGGAACTGCTTGCAAGATTGGATCAAATTGTCAGCAAGAATAGTTCTCAAGCTTGAAAGCTTTTGGCCCAAGTAATCTTAAGTTCCAATAATTCTTCAAAATACTAGTATTCATAAAGGCTCTACCTCACAAACTAGAATTATCTGATCTATAGGTATCATTTCCAACCACCATCTATGAACAGATGCATGCACTTGCACATGATTGTACCTACCTTTATATCGCTGATGTACGTGCACTTATTTTTTGAGTTTTTATATGTATCGACTGAAACTAGGACCACTGTAGCCATACAAACAATATTCATATAAATACACATGCATGCATGCACTGGCACAACAATACCCACACAGATAATATTATTTCGAGCTAGCTTGCTTGCCTCTTAGGATATTTAGCTTTACTTTTTGGCCTTATGCTAACTATCTTTTTTCTTATTGCATAGAAGGTCATGTAAAATATGGTTTATGATAAATTTTAGAATTTGCAGAATTATTTCATCCAAATCCATTGAGAAGGAGAAAAAAGGATAGACAACTAGAGATCCACCTGCTAATTTTGACAACGTGCAACTGATCAGGAAAAGAGGAGACTGATATAAAAATTTAAAGAAGCATGTTGATAAAGCTGTTGGTTGTTATGTTTGTTGCAAATTTGAAGTGTTTCACTTCTTGAAGATAAAGCATTCTGTCGATTAATTGATTTGTTTTTCTGCCACCAAGTTCCCTTGATTCCCATGTTTAGAGAGAGATGCCTCAATATGCAAGTCTACTTCTTCACCCTGCATTTTTCTTCACAAATTTAAATAAAGCTCTTGACTTCAGGATCCAGATCATGATAATTATTCCTGTATAACTTCAGACTTGACTATAAGTACTTAGAGACAATTCCTCGACCATGCAATCCATGAGATATACTCTGCCTCGAGCCTATCCTTATCCATGCTGCTAACCACATGAGCTATCTTATTGTTTTACTTTAAGAATAAATTCCACTGAATAGAAGACTCTCAATCTATTTTAGGAGTAGCCGCAGACTGAAAACAGTACTGTATCCAAATAAATAAAACAAACCAAAAAACAGACAGACAGAGACAAACAAACAAACAAATAAATAAAATTGACACTCATATTGTTTCTCCACATAAGATGCCAATCCATTCCATCACCATCTACATTACCATGATAGGCACAATGAAACTTACATGAGATATCAGTTTCTGTTTAAAAATACTTGAATGGGGAATGCTTAGTGGATTATACTTTTAGAAAATTTCTTTTGCATGAATTTTCATTCAATATCTTAATTCAAAAAAAATTCAAAATGATAGATCATCAAAGCAACAAATGTCCCTGGTTGCTGATCTCCTACTGATGAATATTTGTTACTAATGAAAAACTGGATGGGCCAATTTGCTTTACAGCCATGTCTATTCTGCATATAACCTGCTTCAGACCACAACAATAGGCGGCACTTTGAATACCAGAGAGTTAGAATAATTCTAAGAAGTTTTTCAGTGAAAAGGCAAAAAAAAAAAAAAAAAAAAAGACAAAACAAGAAATTTTATTTATAAGATGTGCCAACTAGAAATCACAAGATATTCGAAACTTTATACAATATTCATATTGGTAATAGATTTTCCTCTCCATTTATCTGAGAACTTGATGTTGAAATGATTAAGGATGCTACAATTCCCATGCCTATTACAAATATGTTTCCTTTCTGGTTAACATGCCACATGCATGAGGGGATTGGTTTAAGAACCCACCATGAATGGTACCAAACCATGAATTGCATCAATCCCACATGCAATATGACTTGCCAGCTATAAAGTGAGGACTTTTGGAACCAGGGTTGGGCCTTAACCCCTTAGGGGTCGTTCTTTTGTGGGTAAATATCATGAAAAAGTTAGTCAATTTTTTCATTGACCAACTTACCCATGTTCTCACACTTTTCAAGATGGACAAGTTACTTTACCATGGGCAACATTTACCCATAAAATGAAAAAAAATTTTATGCATCCAGAGGGTGGCTAAATCATTTTTTCATTAGTCAGTAAAGTAGATATTTAATGCTGTACCTGAAATGTCCGTCCTCATTTTCAATGTCTCCATCATTCAATACTTAATAACTTAGTCAAATCTAAAAAGCATAAGGGATATCATGGAAAATATGGATAAATTTTATCAACTTATCCAGAAAAGTAGTAATGTAAAAGAACATGGGTAATAAATTCCGAAGCCACTTTCCTAAGTGTAAAAGAGCATAGGTAAATTATTTTTCTATCTAAATATTGTCTGAAAAATATTTACTCAGGAAAGTATGGATTCTCAGGCAAATCTTTTACCTACAAAAGAACGGGCTCTTAAGTGGAAGGATATTGTAACGACCAAAGATCACTGGATAATGTCAGAGTACTTCTATGAGAAAAACAAAATACACCTATGGGGATGGCAATATTAGCCGAGCTATTGGGTATCTAACCCAACCCGATCCAACCAACCTGAATGGGGCAGGTCTTACCCGAATCGATTAGAACCCAGAGTGGGTACAAGTTCTAGAAAAAAATATCTAAAGTAGGTTTGAGTCGTGTATGGATAATTGTATGCCTTGTCCCAAATCTAATCTGATTTAATCTTAATCTATATTCCTCTTTCAAAATTATAATTGTTTTATAATGTTTGCATGATGAGTTTCTTATGTAATCTGATCTGATCTAACCTTTTTTGTCTACCCGACCCAATCCGACCTGCATCTCTAATTGATCCGATCCATCCTGACCCAAGGTAGGTACGGGGCGGGTATGGGTATGGAGTTTATAAGTGCGGGATAGGTACGGATATTGGCCAACCCGACCCATTGCCATCCCTATACACCTAATAGTTGCTGATACAAAAAATATAACAGAATTATTTTTTTAGTCGATAGATGGTGAGATTATTGATTATTTAAATGCATTGTATATTAAGGGTGGGGGAAGGGATTGATACATTGCTAATTTGCTATGTTAATACAGATCCCGGGCATTTTTATCATGCTTTCCCTCATACCCATGGTATGTTTCCTTTGGCTTCACCAAGCTTTTCTATATTAGTTAGTCCATGTGCTTATCATCCATTGTTTCTACATCTAATCTCCTACTTGTTCTCGAACCTTGAAAATTGGATGTGTCATATTAGGTAATTCTTAAAACAAGAGGTGTATGTCATGTAAGGTGCACCATCTTGCAGGGTTATGGATTGCTAGCATTGCAAGCACACCTTCCCCACTCCATCCACTGGAATGCGATGTCAATGGCAACAGAAAAACAGGGAGCAAGATCATGGTTGCATGCAACTCTCCTTTACATAGCCATGTATGCCTTTGCTTTGGCTGAGGGTGGTATGCATTCTGCCTAACCATCTCTGTGTGGTGGTCAGCTCTACAACTGGTTAAATCAAAGCACTAGTCCAGCTTCTTCAGCTGGTTCACCTTTGGCACCTTATGAGGACCTTTCACAGGCTAATTCTCATGGTGTACATTGAGAATGACAACAGGTGGACTATTGGACTTCGTGTCTCTGCTGCCCTTTCAATTTTGTTAGAGTGTTGGTGTTAGCTAGTGGTTTCTCTTTTGATCGCAACCAGAAGGGAGTCCTCTGACTAGAATTTTTCTGGTATACTAGGACTCATAATCAGCGATTGCATAGATGAGATTATGCACTCAGACTAATGCTAGAATCAGTTATAGTTTATCAAATTGTCTCTAGTTTCTTTTGAAACACATTCATTCTCAACATAAAGATATAGTGATGAGTGCTACCTATCCTTGATCCCCCACTTAGGTTTCTGTGGCTGCCTTCAGAAAAGCAAAGGCTCGTAGTACCTGAAAATCAGGATCAACTGCAACAGATTGCTGAACATATGACTGTGTTATCTCATACAAAGGGTCTAAAGTAAGTCCCAATTTCATCAATTTTTTTTTTTTCCGGTTGCAAGTCAAGCATGCAGATACAATTAATTCTTAAATTAAGTGTTATACTACATAGTATTTAATCTACAAAAAGATTCTTCCCAAAATAAAAATTTTTGAGTAACATTCCTAGTTCCATATCGACTTGTATCATTACATGAAGATTTTAAAGCTTGCATATGTTGCTGTTATTAGATTTCTTAATAAAGATTGCCCTTCTATTGATCATGGAGACAAGGGGCCTTCATCCTTCTGCATTGTAAAGTGCTGTCAAAGATTGTCCTTCAGATGTTTCCCATCTTCATCAGCTCTGTGCTACCAATTCCTATGCTATTGACGTTCACCATCCAGCAAGGCAGTCCTATGAACACAAGGCTGAGAAAAATTCATATTTCTCCTGCACATCTCTTTGTAATTCCAAAATCTTTCAGTCGGTGATCCGAGTAATCTACAGAGCCATTAATTGTGCCTTTTGCTTGAAGGATAACGGGCTATGTAGGTGGGATCACTCCCCTGCAGCGTGTTGGTATTGACTTTATATCAACATCTTTCGCTACATGTGTGGCAGCTTTGGTGGAGAGAGAAAGAGCATTGCAGAGAAGAATGGGCTAGTGGACACTGACAAAGGGGTGCCCATGTCGGTGCGCACTTTTTTTTCGGGCATCTTTGATGTTACTTGTTCTACTGGATCACTAGATTTCTAAAGAATGCAATCGATGGGGACAACCATATTCTGGTGCACACTTGGGTCTGCATCCCGCACTTTCTAGTTGACATGGTGCAAAGCTGCTGGACAGGGTGATGGGGAAAAGGGATAGTTAGAGGGAGCCACCTTGATCGGTTCTGGTTACTTTCAGTCCATGGACTCCTGGCATTCTTGAACTATTTGTACCGGGCATGGAGGTATTCCTGTAGGCATATTCCCTGCATTACAACAGAGATGGTTGAATGTAATGACAAGATTTCTTCCCAAACAGGGGAGCTGGTTGTGATTTAATTGCATCACATTGTAGGAAGGTTATTTCTCAGAGTTGGTTATTACATCAATATAAGTGCAAATAATCTATTTATTGGTAGGCAAGTGATGTATCATTAAAGAATTTGGTGGCAAATGAATGGAGAATACTAGCATTTCTGTCACATGAATCATTAGATGGGGACACTGCAACGATAATATTTTAACTTGATGCTGTAAATTTACAATTGAGAGAGCCACAGATGGTGAATTTTTTTTGCAATCTATAGGCTGAGTTGTACACGTAAATACCATCTAGCGTATGCTGTTTGCTTACCTAACCTTTGGTGCTTAAGTCTCCTAAGTTTGGAAACTACTAAGCATATGAATCTCATGTCAGTTGTATTTTCCTGAAATTATTTTTAGAGGTAAATATTCATGAATTTTTCAGACTTAGAGTAAGTAGGTTTGGCACTTTTTATTTTTTTTTGTGTGATAGATATGCTTAACTCCTAAGTATTGATCAATTCATCATATCTCATCATGACATAAACAATAATGTGCTATGCTAGCATCAATTGAATATCATGAGCTCCTCTGACTTTTTATAAATAAGTTAATTAATATGAGATGACGTAAATCCTACAATGAGAGCACAGTTAACCCCTAGTCTCCTTTCAGGTTATTTCCCTTCACTTCTCATACTTCCGCTGCTACCCCACTCTATGTTGGTCGTCCCATTTTCCATGCACATTATGGGAACCTGCTAAGAGCAAATAGCTTCTAGTATCTCAAGACCACAGCCTTCTCTGCAGTAAGCTTTTCTGGTTTTCAATTGTTATGTGTACAAACTATTAGATAGTGGAAGAGGGCGAGCTTTGGCCAATGATAAGGTTGCTTTATTGTGACTACGAGGTTATAAACATGGAAACAGTCTCTCCATATGTCATGGTAAGACTGCATGTATTTGATCTTCCATACCCTAAGCCAAAGTATCAGGATATGACAGCATCCAGTAGATGATATATAAGCTGTCTCATTGAATTTTGATGTTTCATGTCAGTCATTCATGAACAGCAAGAGCATGATTTGCTATACCAAAAACTCCACTTCTTCTTGAAGTATATAATTGCTAAATAAACACTACCCTATGGCTCTATTAATTAAAATGGTTATGCATGCTCGAATGATGTTATTGCCTGTGCAAGAAAATGTAACTTCCTTGATCCTAGCAAGTAGCATGATGAGACAGCCAGACGAATATGCTGGATTCAACTAATATTGTTATATGCTTTGGGCAACTATGAACCTTTATTTCCCAAATCAGCAGGCATGACAGATCTCAAAAAGAAGAAGAAGTAGAAACAATCGGTAAGAGAAGCTACTGATGAATAATCCATTGGAAAGATTGGTAGATTTAACAGAAAACAAGCATTTCAGTAGTCATTTCTTGTTTCCTTCAACAAATAGACTGCTATTCAGGTGGCAAAGTAGTCATGACCACCGGGTGTTAGCCCTCTAGCTTCTCCTGATCCAAAAAAGGGAACCCAGAAACCAGTTCAGAGCTTGTATCTGTGTGCCTTAGTTACTCTATTTGCATGCATATCTGGTAGTCTATGCTCAATCGACTAAACTATAATTCTCAACTTAAATTATCGGCTAAATTGTATTTCATCAACCAACTTTGAATTGTTGCATGGAAGCTCCTGATTTCATAGTTGGTTGGTCTCTTCATTGTTGTTACATTGTCCATCCTTATGAGATCACCGACAGACCCTTTCAAGACTTGCAAAATCCCGGATGGTAGGCTGAACAAAATGCCACAATTACCTGTCATACTTTTTTAAAATAAGATTCTTATCATAATTTATCATATGGGTAATGCAAGCTAATGAAGACTTCAGCTCAGTTATGATCATGGATAATGGAAAATGGCAGCTTCTTTGTTTGTGATAGATAACACAACAATTTCTGAACAAGCAAGTTGGTTCCACATGCCACTCTCCTTTCATGATATTTTATTTTCTGATTTTGTTGGAGGTATTCATACTAGACATGTTATTCGTCCAGCCTATCGAAATAAAAATATCGAAAGAAAAAAAGAGGGGAAAAAAAAAAGGCGCCCAAGTTGATTAAATTTGAGGTCGGTGAATCTAATCATTGTGATGCGGCCTTTATCTGATCAATAAAAGCCTTTTGTACAATCACAGGCCTATCCTATTATAGTCCACCCAAAGTGGGTATACGACTCCGGCTTCTTGGATTAGAGTGGAGAACCACATGTCAAAGCAGCACTTGAACAGAAGCTTGAAGTTGTTCTAAGAGCACCATGGCTATCCAGGGCTTTGTGGATTGGAGGGGAAATCCAGTCAATAAGAAGAGGCATGGTGGAGTCAGAACTTCATATTTCATCTACTGTAAGTAGCCTCACACACCACTCTTTGTTCATCTGACTGCAAATTAAGTTGGTGCTAGCAAATCTTACGTGGTTTTATAGACAAGACAGGAGTAAAACCCAAAGGTGGCAAAAATGAGATTTGAATGTCTACTGCTTAAAAACTAATGAGTTTGCTCATTTTGCAGTCATGGTAGTGATGGGAAACATAGCTCATATGGCCAATGTACTGAACTTGGTTAAATACCTACATGGCACCATGCATATGGGCATTTCAAGCTCTTCAACCACAGTCACAAACTTTATCGGCGCCGCATGCGGGTTTTCTCTGTTAGGAGCCTTTGTTTCAGACTCATTCATCACACGATTTAAAACCATACTCATATTCGGCCCTGTGGCCTTCTTGGTAACGCATCTCTTTCTTTCTGCTGCATGAATTCATTCAGTTTCTCTATTTATTTATTCTTGTTTATTGATAGATATTTATCCATCTGAAAAAAGAGCTAGGCTCATTAAAGATATCTTGCTTTCTTATTCCCTTTTTCTGTTCTTTATTTTGTATCATGGAATCAAAATCTAGAGACCTGTTTCATAAGTTGCTTGAACTTCTACACTTAATAGCAGTTAGCACAATTAAATTTACACACAACTAGTGGCTAACAAGGAGCGTTGTTTCAAAGATGCCCAAACTAGACGTTACGATGATAACTGAAGGTGCAATGATACAACATGACCTATATACTTATAGGAGATGTTCTGTTGGAAGTAATCTTCCATAGAACTTGCTATGTTGCTGTTATAATGATTTTAGATCCATATCATAAAAAAAAAAATTATTCAAAATAAATACTGAAAAATTGAAAAGAACTTGTTTGGATCGAGGAGTGTTAAAACACGGCCTTAAGAATGTAATTTATCTCCTATATATATGGATCTGCAGTGATCTCATCCTGAAGATACAGTAATTCGGCTCAGTCTAATCCTCTTCTAATAATTACGATCACTTAAAGACTTGATTGAGGTCTGCGGCGATCTCATCCCCAAGGTATAATAATCTGATTCAGCATGATTCTCCTCTAACAAGCATGATCACTAGAGAGGCTTGATCCAAAAGACTTCCTTCAAATGTCTAAATGAGAAAAAGAGGAGAGAAAAAAAAGATAGCCTCTGTCTCAGAAAGAAAAAATCTCTCAAGAGTAGAGACAAAAAGAAATCAGATTGTATTCTAAATGATCTAAAATAGTCAGATTCAGAGCTTATTTATAAACTCTGTGCGAAGGCCAAGGAGATACGATATTTTAAAATACTATATTTTTTTTGGAAACCAACATTCTCTTCCGAAGAGTCGTAACTTTTCGAAAAGAGGCATATGGCAAAAAAAAAAATTAAAAAATTTAAATTTAGGGGATAAGATTTTTAAAAATTTAAAGTTTTTCAAATTAAAATTTCAAAACAATCCCCTCACAAAAGATTTAAATTTTTGAAAATCATAGAGAAGAATATCTAAACATCTTATATTAAGCAATAGGTGAGGTGTTCTATAAACTTGAATCTCACTTAATGCTGATAGTATCCATCTAAAAAAACTATAGTGGATTAGACCTTCAGCTAGGCCCTTAAACTCAGATTTTAACTCATCACACATAGAGTGGATATCAAATGGGTCCTTATATGGTTGGCGTCATTCAAAGGCCTTGTGCTTGGTATTTGATTTTTTATGGGAATTTTGTTAAGATTAGCTCAAACCCCTAACTGCAGCCTATATGATAATACTCACATAGATAAGTCCTTCAATAGTATTTATAATCTAATACTCTATAAATTTTCTATCTTGTACTCGCTAATACTCTATTTCATATGAAGGATGAATTGGAAGAAGAATGGATAGAGGAGAAAGGATGGATGAGAGAGAGAGAGGATGGAAGATCTATCCATCCTCTTATATATATAGTGAAACATGGAAGGATAGATGAGAATGATTTTCTCCTCTATTTAGTATAGAAAAAATAAAAAAAAAATATAGATGATATTTATATGATATTTTTATCAAACTATTTTTTAAATAAAAAATATTATTATCATCAATTTATGATATTTATGTATACTAAAGAAGTAGAGAAATATATAGACTTATAACCTAATAATTATATAAATATTTAATTTAGTTAGATGATATTTTTATGAAATTTTTACTAAATTATTTCAATAAAAAATATTATTATCATCAATTTATAATATTATTTATAGTAAAGAAGTATAAAAATGTATAAACTTATAATCTTTATAATTTATAATTATATAAAAATAATATAAATATTTAATTAAATTAAATAAAATAAATTAATTAATTTATATATAAATTATATAAATAAATTATTTATTTATAATTTAATTTAAATAATTAATTAATTTTATACAAATAGTTAAATAAAAATAGTAAACATAAATAGAAAGATAAAAGATAATTCTAATTATTTATTTATAATTATGAAAATTATGTACTAATATTAAAATAATTAGTAATAAAATTTTGTAGTATAGGATTAATATTATGGATAAAATAAAAATATATAAATAAAATGAAGGAAAAAGTGAAGAAATGTTAAGACGTTCTGTGCAATCAAATTAAACTTGCTAAACAACTGATAGAATTTCTTAAACCAATGGAAATATTCTTACCCAAAAATTGTGATATTACCATTATGATGATTTTAGATCAAGAGCTTGCCCATATTGAGGCATGTGAATACATTCCAAGAACATGATTCAGCTTCTATGTGCAAGTTTGTATCAATCTCATCCTAAAGTACAACAACCCAACTCCCAAATAAGAAAAAAGGAGTGGAAAAAGAGGAAAAATGAAAGACCAAGTCCATGTCTCAGAAAGAAAGAGTCTCTCAGGACAAATAAAAAGTAGAGATAAGAAGGAATCAGGTGGTGTTCTAAATGATCCAGAACAACAGAATCCAGAGCCTATTTATAGGCTTTGTTTGTGGGCCGAGGAGACACCGTGATAAAGAGATACAATATTTTAAAATATTATATTTCTTTAAAAATTAAAATTCTCTTCCGAAGAGCCATAATTCTTTAGATAGAGGAGCCTGACAATTTTTTTTTTAAGAATTAAAATTTAGGAGACAAGATTTTTTAAAAAAATTTAAATCATTTTCAAATTAAAATTTCAACATGTTCTGCTCTTGGCTTATCTAACAAATCGATACGGAACTTAGAGCTGTTTTATCTCACAAATCTCCTATTTCAGGGTTATGCATTGCTAGCATTGCAAGCACACCTCCCATCACTCCATCCATCAGACTGTGAGATCAATGGGCAGCAGAAGAATTGCGAGCAAGTTCATGGCTTCAACTCTGCCCTGCTTTGCATCGCTCTGTACACCATTGCTTTGGGCGAGGGCTGTGTGCGTGCTGCCTTACCATCTTTGGGAGGAGATCAATTCGACGATAAGGATCCAGCTGAGTCGCAACTCAAAGTCAGCTTTTTCAATTGGTTCACATTTGGAATTTCTCTGGGAGGATTCATAGGCCTTACACTTGTGGTGTGGATCGAGAACAACAAGGGATGGGATATTGGTTTTGGTGTCTCTTCACTAACAATTCTCCTAGGACTGGTAGCAGTAGCTAGTGGTGCTTCTTTCTATCGCATTCAGATAACAAAAGGAAGTCCTCTGACTCGAATATTGCAGGTAAAACTTTATCAGGCAGAAAATTTGTTATAGCTTTAAGAGAATAGACTCCAAGATTCTAATCTGTTTTGTTCATCAGTATGTCTCAAGTTTCTTTTAAACAAACTTGATCATATATAAGGGGACGAGTGCTATATTTTGCTGATCTTCCCCACTTCAGGTTTTTGTGGCAGCGTTCAAAAATCGAAAGCTCGTGTTGCCTGAAAATTTAGACCAACTGCAACATAATTCTGAGGATATGGATGGCATTGAAGGCCTTCCTCACACAAAGGGTTTCAAGTAAGTCTCGACATCATCTAGTGTCTCTATTTTGTGTATGTTCATGTTTTCAGAAAAAATAGTGACACAAAAAAATTAATATCTCTCACCATGTAGCATCTAAAACAATTTGCTGTCCAAACTAAACCTTTTAAGTAGCATCATTGTTTACATGATGACTTGTGTGTTCCTATAATCATTGACAAATGTTCTTTTTTGTGCTTATTAGATTCCTTGATAAAGCTTCAATTAATCATGGAGACACAGGAACGTGGTCCTGCACTGTAACACAAGTAGAGGAGACGAAAATTGTACTTCAAATGCTTCCTGTCTTAATCAGCTCTGTGCTTGGTTACATATCTTCTCCTCTTCTCGTGACATTCACTGTCCAGCAAGGCAGCACTATGAACACAAAACTTGGGAAGATCCACATCTCCCCTGCAACTCTCTTTGTTATTCCATTGATCTTTCAGATGGTGATCTTGGTAATCTATGATCAATTCATTGTGCCCTTCGCACGAAGGATCACAGGCTATGTAGGCGGTGTTACTATCTTGCAACGCGTGGGCGTTGGTTTCGCTGCTTCAGCATTAGCAACATGCGTGGCAGCATTGGTGGAAAGGAAAAGAAAAAACTTGGTAGAAGAGCATGGGCTAGAGGACTTTGAAACTGGTGTCCCCATGTCTGTATTTTGGCTAGGAGTGCAGTTCTTTCTTACGGGCATTGTTGATGTAACTTCATTTGTTGGATTACTGGAATTCTTTAATGGCGAAGCTTCAAGAGGGATGAAATCGATAGGAACAGCCATATTCTGGTGTGTGGTTGGGTTAGCATCCTTGTTGGGAACTTTGCTGGTTGACATGGTGAACAAAGCTACTAGAGATGGTGATGGTGGAAGGGGGTGGTTAGAGGGTACCAACTTGAACAAAAGTCACCTTGATCGGTTTTACTGGTTACTGACAGTCCTCGAACTGGCAGCTCTCTTGAATTATTTGTACTGGGCAAGAAGATACGTATATAGGCATGATCCTCGTGTTCCACAAGAGCTGACTGAAATAGATGATAAGGTTTCCTCACAAACAGGAGAGGTGGTTGCAGTCTAATCGCAGCTCTACACATTGTCAGTGCACGTGAAAGTTTTTATCTTCCAAAGTAATTGGAGACTTATGACATTAGTGTACCAATATTACTGAAGGCACAAACAATATCAGTAAGAAAACTGTTTGTTGAATAAAGGATTGAGTGCTAACTGAATTAGTGGTGAATATGAACCCGACAATATCCATCCAAATCTATTTTTGTATATGAATCTATCCGGACATAGATATAATTTAAGCATCCAACTGACATAGATATCCGTATCTATATCCGCCAAAGGAAAATAGACATGGATGTGCTTAAATAACTATCCGATCCATATCCGAATATCCGATTTTATTTATAATTTTATTTAATTTTATATAATATTCATTAATTTTTTAAAAAAATATATGATCATATTAACATACCATTAGCTTCATTTATCATCAATTACTCATTTTGTTAACTAAACCTTTGCTTGCTTGCTTAAGTCTCCTAAAATTGTAAATAATCAACAATGTGGAGCTCATGACTATGATTTTTCTTGACTTTCTCTAACTCACATAAATGAATTTTACTCAAGAACTATGGTGCTGGTTACCGAAAGAAGATGGAGAACCAATGACCACTTTTCATTCGAGGGAGACCAGAATCAACCAAAGCATTCATCCACATTGAAGAGGGCCATATTAAGACATGCAAGTTCATCCCACTAGAAATGACATCCCTCCTCCAAATGCAGCTCTGGTGAAGGGGCTCTATCCTTCTTCTTTCCTCATTATGAATGGTATCCCATAAAACTCAGCCTCAATATGTTCTTCGTGATGATCGTCTTGGAGTCCCCAACGTGCTAGGCTCTGCCCATCCAATTTTGATTGGTAGCATGAGCATGGTGATCCTCTCACTTTTTGTTGCCCAGCTATGCAACCCAAGAGGGGGGGTGAATTGGGTTTCTAAAAATTTTAGGCTTAACTAATGACTTATGAAAAATGCTTGTCAATAGCTAAATGAAAGTGGAGTGTAAACTTAATTCAAGACTAACTGCCAAAAGCAAGAATGCAAGGAAATAATGAAGAGTTAAAGAGAAGCAATTATGCACACCACAAACAAAAGGATTTATAGTGGTTCGGTGCCAACCTTGCACCTACATCCACTCCCCAAGCTCCTACTTGGGAATTTCAATCCACTAATCTTGTATTCAACCCGAATACAAATGTCGGAAACTCCGACACTAGCTATCCCAAGCTAGTCCACTTGTTTTTCGGGTACAAGCCAATCCAATACACTCCGATTCTAGGTTCAGATCAACCTTCCCTTGTTTTGGAACCCCTCTAAAATAAAAACAATCACTCAAACTGAGCAAAATAATTTATAGCACAAATAAGTACAAAGAAAGCTCCTTTAATGAGCGAATATAACTTTAAATACACTTTACTCAGAAGAAGAAGACCCTTTTTGGATTTTCTCAAAGTGGTTGGAGACTTGAATATGCACTTGAGGAGTTGGTGAGCTTGGTTTAAAGGCTTCTTCAAAGCTTTGAATGAACTCTTGATAAGGGCTGAAAAGTTGGCTTGAAAAACCCTTTTTCAAATTCTCTCTTTTGAATGCTCTTGAATGCTCTCTTGAATGCTCTTCAAAATCTCTTTCTTGTTTCTCACCTTTTGAATCCTTTTATAGCTCTAAGAAATAGAGGAAAACATTCTAGACTGAAAAAGAGCCGTTAGACCACATTAAATGAGCATTAAAAGCACTTAAAACGGGTTAAAAACTAGCCGTTGCGGAGAAATCCCGTCACAGGGGTCGACTCATGAGTCGACTCATGCCTCAGGGGTCGACTCATGAGTCGACCTCTGTTGAAGAATACCAGAAAACAGGATTCTGTAATTTTTGACCTAAAACTGCAGGGGTCGACTCATGGGTCGACTCATGCCTTGAGGGTCGACTCATGGGTCGACTCACAGGTTGTGCCAAGCCAAAAATTCTGCGTGCCAAACAGCTCATTGTGCCATGAGCTGACTCATGGGTCGACTCATGAATTTCAAACATGCATAACTTTCAAAATACAAGTCCAAAAATAATAAAATTTTCGTCAATAGATCACAAATATTTTGTTCTACCATTTGATACTATCAAATCAGGGTTTTGGTAAAATTATGATTTTGCCCCTGAAGAGCAAAAAGACTTTTTCAAATGAAAATTATTGGTACCCCTTCAACTGCTTTGTAATCATCAAAATCAATCTAGGGAGTAACAATCTCCCCCTTTTTGATGATGACAAAACTCTTGAATAAAAGCATCTATGTGAATCATGAATTTCAAAAGGATGCATTATAAGTGCATTTGCTTGAAAAGAAGATTGATTCTTTTGGCATGTGATACAAATGGTCATTTGCATAAATAGTTTGCCCATTTGCTTAAAGATTTGAAAATTTGCTCATTGGATTATGTGATTTTGGTGTTAGAGTAGAAAATTTGTTTTTGTTATTAGAGCAAGTTGTATCTTGAAAATTTGCTCATTCTCATTTGATTATTTAGTTTTAGTATCAGAGCAAAAATAATTAAGTGTACCAATGCATGTCTAAGAATTAATTGTAAAGTATATCAGAGCATGTCAAATTTAAGATGTATCAGAGCAAGTTAAATTTTAAAGCATATCAGAGCATGTTTAAGGAGTAATTTTAAAGGTTGCTCATTTGCATTTAATAATTTTACTTTTGATATTTTTCTTTAATTTCTCCCCAATTCATTCATTTTATTTTCAAGTCTTTTAATAATTTATAATTTTACTTTTGATATGTTTCTTTTTCTTTTTCTTTAATTTCTTCCTCTTTTTGACATCATCAAACATTGTTAACTCCCCCTCTTTTTCTGAATACGTTTTCTCTGTAGTGTTTCTTCAAACTTCTAGTGCTAATCATTAATGTTTGCTCCCCCTGAATACAGCAATCATTAACCAAAATATGCCATAGATTACCATAGATATGAATTATCAACAAAGAGAAGATATATAACCAAGAGATGATAGACATCATTACAAAGAGTAGATATATAATTAAAAGATGATTAAAAACATAGTTGTTTCAATACATATTTCATATCATAAAAGTCAGCTAGCTAATGTCATTACATGGCCCAAAATACAGATCCTAGAAAGAACAAGAGACTAACACCTAGGATCTAGTAAAGCTCATGACTAGATGGATCGGAGTCATCAGAGATAGGGTGAGGAGATGATGGATCTCGACCAAGAGCACTTCCTCTACCCCGTCTGCCTCTGCCACGAGTGGAGGTGCTGGCACGAGCAGGTGAGCGAGATGAACTAGGAGGCTGAGAACGTTGAGAGGCCAAAGACTGGACTGAAAGAGTGAGTCTAATGAAATCAAGAACGTTCAGTGCTCTCGAAACAGACTGAAGCAGAGCAGTGAACTGAGTAGATGCATGCTCACTCGAGCCTCTGATCTCTCTCCTCAATAACTCATAACCACTCTCCAATGCACCTCTAAGCCTACCAGCCTCTGCAATAAGGTCTGTGACCTCAATAGAGCTCTCCTGTGGCTGAGGATGGGCCAAAGCTAAGACTTGCCCCTGCAAGTCAAGAACTCTCCCAATCAGTCTCAAAATGCTGTCCTCGAGCTGCTGAATCCGAATAGACTGATCTGAGATCAACTGAAATACAGTGGAGATATGGGGAATCAAGGTCTGATCAGATGAATCTAATGAAGTGGACCCTGGTGCAAATGTAGAAGTGCTCCACTGTTGAGAAAGCAAGGAAGCCACACGCTGAGAAATCTGCTCGATCTGATCATCAGCCAATCTGAACTCTGAAGGAGGTGCTCTGCTCTCTAGCTGATGTACTGGTGTGTACCTCCTGGCAGAATCTGAAGGGCCAGCCTCTGGGTCTGAAACAAACTGGATATCTGGAGATGCTGCCCTGAAGTCATGGAGATGAGATGAGGGACCTTCTTCTTCAGCTCTGTCTTCTACTCTGTCCTCAGCTCTCTCCTCAGAACCCTTGATCCAACCACCATCAGTTTTAGTAAATCCCATGCGGTGCAGAGTGTGTTGGTTGATGGTGTCTGCGTGAGAAAGCTTAGCAGATGCCTCCCCCTCAAAACTGACTCCAAACCTCCTGAAAACTAGTGTGAGAGCCATACCAAAAGACAGATGTGCCTTGGATCTGTTCAGTGTCTCTCTCATGGCCTCAATCATTAAAGCAGGGAGGTTTAATGGGGTTTGAGTGATCACATGAAATATTATACAAATATCTCGGTCAGAAAGGAGGTCATGCCTACCACTCCTTGGGAAGAAAAGCTTTGTCACTAATTGATGTAAGATCCTCATTTCAATTGACAAAATTTTGGCTTTCAATTTATTCAAACTTCCCGAGTAGGTTCCTCCTAGAATTACATTGATCCCCTCTTCCTTCACTGGGAGTTCCATGTAAGAATATCCCTCACAGGGCAAATGTAGTATCTCTCCCAAAATAATAGGATCCAGACAGATATCAACTCCCTTAACTGTAGAAGTTACTGTTCCATTGCCATAATGCAGATTTTGATAAAATTCTCTAACCAAGTCTACAAAAGTAACTTCCTTGAGAGAGCAGTAAAAACCCCAACCCTGATTTTTTATCTTTGTCCCAAAGGAGAAACCTTCTTTTTCAAAGAATCTAAAATCCACATTCTTGCCGGTTTCAACCTTCCTATCAGATAGAGGGATTTTGCTAGGGCTAAGGGGAGACTGAGAGGGACCTTGAGCAGACACCGAAGCCGGAATGGGAGCAGTGGAGGACTGAGCAGCTTGCCTTTTCCTGCGGACGCTTTCCTCCAGCTCACGGACCGATTTTCTTCTTTGAGGGAACTTCATCTTTGGAGCCATTCTCACCACAACAGCAGGCAGGGAGACTCGGAGGATCAAATGGATGAGTAGAAGAAGGGTTACAAGAGGATGGAAAGGGATTTTGGCGGAGAGAAGAGGCAGTTTTGAGAAGAACGGTGGAGGCTAGGGCACGCTCCAACCGCTTCAATCAAAGGAGAAAGATGCGAAAATCTCCTTTCCCAGGCGGTGATTTGAGGTGGAGAGGAGAAGGAAGAATGTTCTTGAGCTAAATCTTTAGTTTTGGAGAGAAAGAAGATGAGGATGACGGGTCTTGGAGGGAGGAAGACGAAGAGAATGAGGGGTCGGCTCATGAACAGGTTTAAGATAAAAAGGAATGAACCCGTGAGATATTGGCCGAAAATTACAAGTTTGCCAATGGGTCGACCCTAGGGGGTCGACTCATGAATCACAAAAATTCAGAAAAAAAATGAATAAATTCCGAAAAAATTTAAAATTTTGGGAGAAGGAATTTTGCTCAAAGATAGGTTGTGAGACTGATAAACTTGAGCTTTTAGGACCAAGAGAGATGATGGAAATTGATCTCAAATCGATTCCTTGGAAATGGAGAAACACTTAGGCATAAGGATCAAGAATTCCTAGATTTCTCCTAATTTCACAGAATCTATCCTCACTAAGGGCCTTTGTAAAGATATCAGCTAACTGATTTTCAGTGCAAATATATTCAAGAGTTATATCTTTGTTTTGAACATGTTCTCTTATAAAATGATGTCTTATTTCAATATGCTTAGACCTTGAATGTTGAATTAGATTTTTAGTTAGATTTATGGCACTTGTGTTGTCACATCTTATGGGTGTTTCATTAAGTTTGATTCCAAAGTCTTCGAGTTGTTGCTTAATCCACAAGATTTGAGCACAACAACTTTCGGCTGCAATGTATTCGGCCTCAACCGTAGACAGTGCTACCGAATTTTGTTTCTTGCTAAACCAGGAGATTAGGTTAACTCCAAAAAATTGGCAAGTTCCACTTGTGCTTTTTCTATCTAATCTACATCCAGCAAAATCAGCATCTGAAAATCCTAATAAATCAATTAGTGAGTCCTTAGAGTACCATAACCCTAGAGTTTGAGTACCATTCAAGTATCTAAGGATTCTTTTAACAGCATTTAAATGAGATTCTTTAGGATTAGATTGATATCTAGCACACAAACAAACACTAAACATGATATCAGGCCTACTTGCAGTTAAATATAATAAAGAGCCAATCATACCTCTATAGTATTTTAAGTCTACACATTTACCTTCTTCATCCTTGTCAAGCTTACATGAGGGGCTCATTGGTGTGCCAATTGCTTTGGAGTTCTCCATTCCAAATCTTTTGAGTAATTCCTTGGTGTACTTGCTTTGGGTGATGGAGATTCCTTCTTTTGTTTGTTTGATTTAGAGTCCGAGGAAGAAAGTGAGTTCTCCCATCATGCTCATTTCGAACTCCCCCTGCATGAGCTTAGCAAAGTCTTGACAAAGAGATTCATTAGTAGACCCAAAAATTATGTCATCAACATAAATTTGTATTACTAACATATCATTTTGATTTCTTTTAATAAAGAGGGTTGTATCTACATTACCTCTTGAAAAACCATTATTTAATAAAAATTTGCTTAGCCTATCATACCAAGCCCTAGGTGCTTGTTTTAATCCATATAAAGCTTTATTTAATTTAAAAACATGATTAGGAAAAGCATGATTTTTAAATCCCGGGGGTTGTTCTACATAGACTTCTTCAGCAATATATCCATTTAAAAATACACTTTTGACATCCATTTGAAATAATTTGAATTTCATAAAGCAAGCATATGCAAGTAGAAGTCTAATGGCTTCTAATCTAGCAACAGATGCAAAGGTCTCATCAAAATCAATTCCTTCTTCTTGATTATAACCTTTAGCAACCAATCTTGCTTTATTTCTTATTACATTATCATGTTCATCTAATTTGTTCCTAAAGACCCATTTTGTGCCAATTATTGAATAATTTTTAGGTTTTGATACTAAAGTCCATACATTATTTCTTTCAAATTGATTAAGTTTTTCTTGCATTGCATTAATCCAATTATAATCATTTTCAGCTTCTTCAATAGTTTTTGGTTCAAGATGAGAT
This sequence comes from Elaeis guineensis, assembly GCF_000442705.2. Taxonomy (NCBI): domain Eukaryota; kingdom Viridiplantae; phylum Streptophyta; class Magnoliopsida; order Arecales; family Arecaceae; genus Elaeis; species Elaeis guineensis. Next base: position 16,268,661 of record NC_026001.2, read on the forward strand.
ACAAAAGCACAATGATTAAATACATCTCTAAGTGAAGAACGAGTTTTTACCCCATGCATAGGATCACCAATAATTAACTCCTTAGGGTGATTGTGAACATACCTCCATTCTTTGGGTAAGTCATTTATACCTTGAGGTTGTTCTTGAATTTCTTCACCTCTCTCATCCTGTTTGTCTTCTTGTTCCTCGTCCTCTTGAGTTGTTGAATCTTTCAGAGTGATCTCCTTCATTCCTTCTATTAGAGGATCTGCATCATCAACACCCTCATTCTTCCTTGAAGGAAGATCGTTAGATTCATCAAAAACAACATGTATGGACTCCTCTACTACTAAAGTTCTTTTGTTAAAAACTCTAAAAGCTTTACTAGTGGAGGAGTAACCAAGAAAGATCGCTTCATCTGATTTTGCATCAAATTTACCATGTCTTTCTTTGCCATTATTTAGTACAAAACATCGGCAACCAAAAACATGAAAATATGCAATATTAGGTTTTCTTTCTTTCCAAAGTTCATAGGGGGTTTTCTTTAAAATTTGTCTAATTAAAGCACGATTTAAAATGTAACATGCTGTGTTAATTGCTTCCACCCAAAAATATCTTGAAAGGTTGCTTTCACAAAGCATGGTACGGGCCATTTCTTCTAAGGTTCTGTTTTTCCTTTCTACTACCCCATTTTGTTGGGGTATCCTAGGAGCAGAGAAGTTATGGCCAATTCCATTTTCATCACAAAAGTTTTCAAAGTTTTGATTTTCAAATTCAGTTCCATGATCGCTTCAAATATTTTGAATTGAGAATCTTTTTTCATTAGTGACTTCTCGGTAAAATTTAGTGAAAATATGAAAAGTTTCATCTTTGTGTGCTAAAAAGAAAATCCAAGTAAAACGAGAGTAATCATCTATAATTACAAAACCATATCGTTTTCCTCCTAGACTAGTGGTTCTAGTTGGTCCAAATAAGTCCATATGCAAAAGCTCTAAAGGTCTAGAAGTTGAAACAATATTTTTGGATTTAAATGAAACTCTTGTTTGTTTACCTAGTTGGCATGCATCACAAATTCTATCTTTTTCAAAATTCAGTTTAGGCAAGCCAAGAACTAATTCTTTCTTAATTAATTTAGAAAGAGAATGCATGCTAATGTGTGCAAGTCTACGATGCCAAAGCCAACTAGTCTCATTAACTTTAGCATTCAAGGATACTAGGCATTGCATGTTTATTTTGGCTAAATCATTTAAATCTACCATATAAACATTACCATGTCTATGTCCAATAAATTTAATGCCATCGTTAATAGGACTAGTTACAATGCAAACAGATGATTCAAAAACAACTTTATACCCTTTATCACAAAATTGACTAATGCTTAGTAAATTATGCTTTAAACCATTAACTAGCAAAACATTTTCAATGTATTTGGGGGAGTGATACCAATGTTACCTATACCGATGATCTTTCATTTGCCATTATCTTCAAAGGTGACCATCCCTCCATCCTTAGCATTAAGCGTAATGAATTATGATTCATCACCAGTCATGTGTCTCGAGCATCCACTGTCAAGATACCATTTCCTGTTTCCTCCTTGGGATGCTAGACACACCTGCAAGCAAAAGTCAAGTTTTTGTTTTAGGTACCCAAGCTTTCTTGGGTCCTTTTTGGTTAGTCATAATGGTTCCTTTTGGAACTCATATTTTCTTTATAGTTGAGTTTTCAAACTTGTTAGAGAAGCAAGTATATGACTTATGTCCTACTCTACCACATTTGAAGCAAGTAATGTTAGAAGACTTGTTACTTAAAGAGTTTACATAGATATTTTTCAGATATTTTTATTTCTTCAAAGGGTTATAGCCAAGTCCAGCCTTATCATATACGGCTTTTTGATTATCAAGAATCATATTGAGTTTATTTGAACTCAAGGTGAACTTTTCTACTATTGGTTTCAGCTTGGCAATTTCATTCTTTAAGCTTTGATTTTCTTGAAGCAAGGTGGATTTTTCAATTGAAAAGTTTTCAGCTTGTTTCAATAAAGATTGATTTTTCAATTTTAGCTCTTTGTTCTTCATCCCTAGTTTCTTTAATTCATCAACTAAATCATAGAATGCTTCATGTAATTCTTCAAAAGTAAAGTCACTAGGGGTTTCGAAAATTACCTCATTTTCGTGTGCCATAAGGCACAGGTTGGCTTGTTCGGTTGAGATTTCCTCATCGGAGCTTGAGTCATCACTCGCACTCCATGTGGCCATCATGGCCTTCTTCTTGAACTTCTTGGGACCTTTCTTCAGTTGTGGACATTCGGATTTGAAGTGTCCCGACTTCTTGCACTCGTAGCAGATAAGGGGTTGGTCTTTCTCTTTTTCTTTGCTTTGTTCCCCTTTTGTGAATGGCCTCTTCCTCATCCCCTGTTTCTTTTTTCTCAAAAATTTCTTAAATCTTCGGGTGATGAATGCCATCTCTTCATCCTATTCTTCATCTTCAGTGTCATCAGTTTCTTCATCAGGAGGAGCTGTGGATTTGAGGGCAATGGTTCTTTTCTTTTTGACTTCTTCCTCTTGATGTTGCTTTATGCTTAGCTCATGAGTCATCAAAGATCCAAGAAGCTCTTCTAGAGGTAGAGTGTTCAAGTCCTTGGCTTCTTGGATGGCAGTCACTTTGGCTTCCCAAGTTCTTGGCAAGGACCTGAGAATCTTTCTTACAAGCTCACTGTTAGTATAGGACTTACCAAGACTCTTTAAACCATTAATGATATCAGTAAAATGAGTAAACATTACAGTTATGGACTCATCATGCTCCATTTTAAACAATTCATATTTATGCACAAGCATGTTTATTTTAGACTCTTTTACTTGATTGGTTCCCTCATGGGTTACTTCTAACCTATCCCATATTTCTTTAGCAGATGAACAAGTAGAAATGCGATTAAATTCGTTTGCATCAAGAGCACAATAAAGAACATTCATTGCTTTAGCATTTAATTGGGCCATCTTCTTATCAACCTCATCCCATTCTTTCTCGGGTTTGATTGATTCCTCACCATCTATAATTTTAGTGGGTGTGTGAGGACCGTTTACTATGATACTCCACATATCATAGTCGAGTGCTTGTATGAATATTTTCATCCGAGCTTTTCAATAGGTGTAATTAGACCCATTGAAAAGTGGAGGTCGGTTGGTGGATTGCCCCTCGGCTAGAGAAGTGCCGACATGGGTTGCCATAGATCTTTGGCTCTTTGATTGTTTAGATCAAAGAAGGGCTAGAGCATCGGGCTCTGATACCACTTGTTGTCCAGCTATGCAACCCAAGAGGGGGGGTGAATTAGGTTTCTAAAAATTTTAGGCTTAACTAATGACTTATGAAAAATGCTTGTCAATAGCTAAATGAAAGTGGAGTGTAAACTTAATTCAAGACTAACTGCCAAAAGCAAGAATGCAAGGAAATAATGAAGAGTTAAAGAGAAGCAATTATGCACACCACAAACAAAAGGATTTATAGTGGTTCAGTGCCAACCTTGCACCTACATCCACTCCCCAAGCTCCTACTTGGGAATTCCAATCCACTAATCTTGTATTCAACCCGAATACAAACGTCGGAAACTCCGACACTAGCTATCCCAAGCTAGTCCACTTGTTTTCCGGGTACAAGCCAACCCAATACACTCCGATTCTAGGTTCGGATCAACCTTCCCTTATTTTGGAACCCCTCCAAAACAAAAATAATCACTCAAACTGAGCAAAACAATTTATAGCACAAATAAGTACAAAGAAAGCTCCTTTAATGAGCGAATATAACTTTAAATACACTTTACTCAGGAGAAGAAGACCCTTTTTGGATTTCCTCAAAGTGGTTGGAGACTTGAATATGCACTTGAGGAGTTGGTGAGCTTGGTTTAAAGGCTTCTTCAAAGCTTTGAATGAACTCTTGATAAAGGCTGAAAAGTTGGCTTGAAAAATCCTTTTTTAAATTCTCTCTTTTGAATGCTCTTGAATGCTCTTGAATGCTCTTCAAAATCTCTTTCTTGTTTCCCACCTTTTGAATCCTTTTATAGCTCTAAGAAATAGAGAAAAATATTCTAGGCTGAAAAAGAGCCGTTAGACCATATTAAATGAGCATTAAAAGTACTTAAAAAGGGTTAAAAACTAATCGTTGCGGAGAAATCCCGTCACAGGGGTCGACTCATGAGTCGACTCATGCCTCAGGGGTCGACTCATGAGTCGACCTCTGTTGAAGAATACCAGAAAACAGGGTTCTGTAATTTTTGGCCTAAAACTGCAGGGGTCGACTCATGGGTCGACCCATGCCTTGAGGGTCGACTCATGGGTCGACTCATAGGTTGTGCCAAGCCAAAAATTCTGCGTGCCAAACAGCTCATTGTGCCATGAGCTGACTCATGGGTCGACTCATGGATTTCAAACATGCATAACTTTCAAAATACAGGTCCAAAAATAATGAAATTTTCGTCAATAGATCACAAATCTTTTGTTCTACCATTTGATACTATCAAATCAGGGTTTTGATAAAATTACGATTTTGCCCCTGAAGAGCAAAAGGACTTTTTCAAATGAAAATTATTGGTACCCCTTCAACTGCTTTGTAATCATCAAAATCAATTTAGGGAGCAACACTTTTGAGGTCCATGTTTTAGAAAAATTCTTAGATAGATTTATTTTACAGCTCATATTGTAGCCACAGCTAATAAGAAGCCACCAGAGCATCTAATTAATCCATATAAATCTAGATCCCACTTTTCCTGAACTCTAGTTAGATTTCCACTTGATTAGGAAAGATAATTGGAAAAGAATTCTTAATATTCTGTTTACCAATAAAAATCCCTTCCCTCCTCATATTTCCTTCTTTCCCACATCCAACGAAGAAAAAACTCTCCATCTAGATCCAACCCTTCTCCTCCCTAGCCTCCTCCAGCATTGACTCTATTTTCCAAAGATCCTCTCGATACTCGCAAGGCTTTCTTTTCCTCTCTATTTGTTTGGCATTTCTTTTTTTTTTTTTAATTTTTTATTTGATATTTAGGTCTAATTTTTGGATATCTCAATCTTCCCTTCCCTCCCCACGTTTCGTCTTTTTCCCATGCCGCAGGAAAAAAAAATAAATTTCAAAATTGTCACAGAAATTTGAAATTAAAATTGAATTGATTTTTAGATCTAATTTTTAGATATCCCAATCTTCCATTCTCTCCCCACGTTTCCTCCTTTCCCACATTAATGATTTTCAGATCTAATTTTCAGAAAATCATTCTTTGGACGTTGGGAAGGAGGAAATGTGGGGAGAGAAGTGATTTTTTTTTGATAAATAGAAAATTAATTTTTTTTTTTCTAATTATCTTTTCTTAGTAAGATGGAAATCTCATTGGCTTTAAGGAAGAGTGGATTCTATGGATTAGATGCTGAGTTGGCGACTCCTCATTAGTTGTGCCTCCCATATGGGGTAATGATGGAAAACACCGCTCCCTTCACTGAGACGATAAGATTGGTGGACGTGAGGGTGTTGAGGTTCTCCTGTTGCCAAGGACGAATCAGATCTCCATTGGCAGCCCCTCCGGCAGTCCGATAGACCCTTGCCATGGTGGTGAACCAGTGGTTGTTGAGCTGGGTTTGGAACCAGTCCCTGATCCGAGCAAAGAACCAATAATTCCTCATCCAAGTTTGAATTATGGCCTTGCTAGATGACTTCCATCAAGGTACCCTTGATCTATCTCGCTTGAATTATGTTTATATCACTCTCATTTTGATGAAGAAAGGCTTGTTATCAATTAGAGATTTCCATCCTATTACCCTTCTTAAAAGCCTCTATAAAATAATTTCCAAGATTTGGACTTCTCACTTGCCAAAGCTCCTACCCCAGCTAGTAGATGAAAATCCATTAGCTTTTATAAAAAAAGCCATTATTGAAAGGAATACTACGTAATTGAAAATGCCTTTGATAAAGTGAACCAGTACCTTTTGTTCTCAATGCTACAAGGGAGAGGATTTCCATCTAAATGGGTAGAGTGGATTCAGACTCTTTTATCTTCAACCTTGGTTTCAGTGCCTGTCAACAGGATTCCAAGTAGATGGATTAAATGTAGAAAGGTTTGCAACAAGGTGACCCCCGTTGTCTTGCTCCATTTATTCTTGTCACTGATGTCCTTTCAAAAATGCTTCGGCATGCAGGTTCTCATGAGCTCATCGAAAGTATCGGCTCCAAACCTCATTTTTCAAACTTAAGGAGCCTCCATTTTGCAGATGATACACTTCTATTTTGTGCGAGGAAAAAGGATTCCATTGTAGCAGCAAAAGCCATTCTTCTCGGGTTTGAGAAAGCCTTTGGGTCGAGGAATTTTCACAAAAACTCTCTGATCGATTTGCATCAACATGGAGGATAGTGAGGCTAGGCATTTGACTATTTTGTTAAATTTGCAAAAGAGGTTCCTTGCCTTTTACCTATCTTGGCCTGCCATTACGTGATAGAAAGCTATCCAAACAGTTTTACTGGATGCCCCTGTTGAGAGAGAATCAACTCCAAACTTGCATCATGGAAGGATAAGCTTCTTAGTATAGGAGCGAGAATTACCTTGATTAACTCAGTGTTGACAGTTCTTCCATCATTCTTTATATCAGTCTTCAAGCTTTCTCCATGGCTGATCGACATAATGGATTTGATGAGGAGAGCTTCTCTATGGAAAGAGAAAGAAAGTGTAAATAGTTTTAATTACCTAGTTGATTGAGATTGTGTTTGCAAGGATCAGCAGGAAGGAGGTCTAGGCATCAAGAACCTAAAAAAATTGAATCTATTCTTATTGGCCAAATGTGCATGGAAATTGCTTAGAGGTTTTGAAGCTCCTAGGTCTAGGCAAATCAAGCATGCTTACTATGTGAAGAGGAAGCTGGGGATGCGAGTCAGAAAATCTTTTAGCAACATTTCATCGGTTTGGAAGGAAATAAATAGAGATATTCATGCTTCTTGACATTGCACTTCATATAAGCTATAATGGCAAGAACATCAGATTTTGGGAGGATGCTTGGGTAGGACCAATCCCATTCGGTCATTTATTTGACGACCTCTATTAAAGAGTGGTTAGAGTGAATTCCTCAATGGCATCTCAGTGGAGTTGGAGAAAGATGAAGTGGTGAATTGGAGCTCTTGTCCCAATTACTGGAATCTTGTAGACCTTCTCAAATTGCTGATATGCCTGTGTAGAAATTAACTAACAATGGAGCATATACTGTGGGATCATTCTACAAATTTATTAACTGAGCTGGCACTATTTGGCCCTCCCATAAACCCATTTGGAAGGTAACTGTCACGCCTCAAACCCGGGACATAACACGGCCATGCTACCGAGGGATGGACCCACGATAACACGAAGCCAAAATTCATCTTCTTAAATATAATAACAGGTGTATCACAAATAAATGTAATAATAAAGTTCAATTCAAATATTTAATTAAACCAAAACTGGTTCAGAACATCTAAATCCAAAGATAAAATAATTTAAGTCTTAAAATTCATAATGACTATAATCCATAAACATAAACTGAATTCCTCGAGTAAAATTTCTAAACTTGCTTTGCTGATCCCCAAGCCTGGATTCCCTTTCATTCGGTCCTAGCTTTATTTCTCTGTATATGAAAAAGAAAACAAAAAGAATATGAGCTACACTAGCTCAGTAAGTAGACTTCCGCTTCCTTACCGGATCAAGCATAAGTTTTCTATGACAATGCATCATTTAGCAAATAATAATTATTGCAAAAATAAATATTTCATAGAGCATATAATAAAACAAGTTATAAGCTCATCATGCATGCATAAATCATGTATATTTCACAATTATGAATCGTAAATCATTTTCATCATGTATTCATGTCATGTTTCAAAATATTGCTCACAGACATTCGTGCTAAGGTCACTATTATACCCGTGACAGGGCAATGTTTCTTAATCGACATAGTTCTTAATTCATGTGCCAACTTTATACCCGCTGGCAGAGCCATGTTTCGTGTGGATGCTAGCTCCAGATGTCAACCTTCCCGAAGGGATTCATTCATAGCGATCTGAGAGTCTTTGAAATCATTTTATCTTTTTCTTAAAACATACATATACATAAATAGAAAAAGAATGAAATTCATGCTTCATAATCATGCTATTTTTATAAGACATATTCATGAAATCAATGCTCATAATAAAACATGCTTTTTTTTCATATCACATATACCGATCCTTATTTTATGAAAAATTATGATTTTATCAATAGCAATTCTTTACATAAAAGCATGATCATTTAAAAATAAATAAGGAGCATAAAATCCACTTACCTCGTTCATCTTAGATCTTCAGACTTTATTAAAAGAATCAGCTAATCCTATTTAAAATATCAAATCATCATCAATTTCTATTCCATAAATATAATAAGATTAAATCATAAGGAAAGAGGACTGTTGTCCGGATGTGTCGGACCATCCAGATACCAGGGCAATTCAGGGTCTCTGATCTGAGGGTCAGATTTAAGTGACTTGATCAAGAAATCGTGAAGCATAGATCGAATTAAAGTCAAGATCAATCAATAGGATTCTTTAATAATGAGTTTGAAAAATACTTGATATGGTCAAATAAAGTTGACATACAGCACGGATATCAAAGCAACTTCAGATCATCTTGTTAGAGTCAATATGAGCTTCTAAAAGATGAAGGCATGACTCGATATAGGATTTATAGACCTTTTTTAGAGAGAAAAAGTCGATCATGAGAGAGAAAGTGGAGAGAGAATCTTCGTATCCTTCAAAAGTGATAATCATGATTGAGATCATCAGAAGTCATATCAGGGTGACTTAATATGGATTAACCATGATTGATATTATCAATTTCGAATAAGGATCGGATCGGAATCCAATCTACTGCACGAATTTCGGAGCAGTCTCAGATCATCATATTTTCATCTCAAGTTTATCCTAGGGTCTGTGATGCAATCAGAGAGAGAGAATGACCCTAGAGAGACAAAATCCATAATGAGAGAGAAAGATCTAGAGAGAGAAAATAGGAAGAAAATCTAGAGAGAGAAAATATAGAGAGAAGGTAGAGAGAGGAGAGAGAAAGATTTAAGAGAGAGATGAGAGAAACTTTCTCTCACATGTATTTATTATTATTATATTTTTTTTTTCTTTTTTTTCTTTTTCTTTTTCTTTTTCTTTTTAGAGAGAGACAATAGAGAGAGAGAAAGAGAGAGAAGAGAGAGAAAGAGGGAGAAAGAGGGGAGAGAGAGAATTTTTCTCTTTTCTTATTATTATTATTTATTATTATTATTATTATTTTTTATTTTATTATTTTTCTATTTTGTATTTTTTTCTTTTCTTTTTCTTTTTCCTTTTTCTTTTCTTTTTCCTTTTTCTTTTCTTTTTCTTTTTCCTTCTTCCCGGGCTTCCATTGGGCCGAAACAGGGGACTTAGAGGTCCCCATGCCTTGACCGGCCATTCCCCGTCCGACGGTGGCCGGCGACAAGGGCGGCCTTCCCCCAAGTTCGGAGGGCCCGTACCGGCGGTCGGTGGTGACCGTCGGTGTCGGAAAATCGGAGAAAAGAAGAGGTCGGACAGGGGGTTCTCTTTTCCAATAAAATCCGGCGACACCCGTCGCTAGCAATCGTGCCCATAGGCACGGGAAAGAAGGGAGAGAAGAGGGGAAGAGGAAGGAGGTCTTACCACAACCTCCGATGACCCCCACCGGTGTGAAATCACGGCGAGCACAGGTCGAAGCGCCGCGGCTTCAATCGAGAAAATCAGAGAAAAACTCCGGCGATCGTTGGTGGCTGATGGATCTACACTTAGAGGAGAGGAGGGGGGTTCTTATAGAGCTCGTCCTAGGATCTTTTAATGGCCCTAGGACTCCGATTCTTGATCGGAATCGGGGAAGAAGAAGACTCCGGATCGGAGTCTTCCTCTTTGTTTTTTTTTTTAATGGGCTTTGTGGGCTTTTTGGCCCATCAGGCCGGATTATCACAGTAACGACTCCTGAAAAGGTTAAGGTATTTATGAGGCTGGCATTAGAACATAGATTGCATACCGGTGAGATCTTGGCACTGAAAGGATAGAGAATCCCTTCAGGCTGCCTTTGTGTGGTTCTAATGCTGAAACTATATCACATTTATTCTTGAAATGCCCCTTTGTCAGAAGCATCTGGTTTACTTTGAAAATGCAGCTTAAGATCAAGGGATGGCCCCCAAACAATTGAGATCTCTGGTCTTTTTGGCAGCGAAGAAAGATTATACCTAAGTTTCGAAGAGCGTGGGACCAACTTATTTCGGCACTTTGCCAGCACATTTGGTTAGAGAGGAACTCTAGACTCTCCGTTAGAAAGAAAACTTCTATTAATGCTACCCTTTATAAAGTGCTTCATACTTTCAAAAGTTAGGGTATGTTGTGTGGTGGAAAAGCTAGTAATAGTCATCTTGTTCTCTATGATACCCTTTCTCCTTTATTGTTATTTGTATGGCCACTAATCTCTTGTAACTCCTCTATATCTCATTCACCTTGTGTACTCTTCCTTTTTTTCTATTCAATAAATTGTGCTGAGGGAGGTTCCCCACTTCCTCTAGTTTACCATCAAAAAAAGAAAGAAGAAAGAAGGAAAGAATTGTTCATCTCTCATTTTGTTACCTAGCTAATCTTTGCTTGCTCAGGACTCCTAAATCTGTAAATAATCAACCAGCTCATGACTATGACTATTCTTGACTTTCTCTAACTCACATAAATGCATTCTACTCTAGATGATGTGGATATTGATCCATCAATTCTCAACATAGATGATGCAGATATTGATTCCTCAAGCCTCTTTGTGACATAAATAGTTCAGGATGCGTAATTCAGATAACTATTCACAAGCTCTCCAACTTATATAAATAGCATTAGCACTCCCATGACATATATATTGCAACTAAAAGCACATAAATAACTTCCAGTCTCAAATCAACTCATCTTTCTTCGCCCTTCCTACTTCCATCACTATCCCTGCTCATTGTTCATCCTCCCATTCTCCATGTGTGGTATAGGAACATGAGTGAATACTTGTATAGTGAAGATTCTAACTGGTTTTCCCAGCCAAAAATGTCAGGTTCTAATGGCATCTATTAGATGGCATATAAATAGTTTCAATGTATCTTCCAGCTTCGGTGTTTATGCGGTCATCTTATCAGCGAGAAGCAACTGAAATGGTTAGGCATGATGTTCACAGGATTCTACCCACACATGTCAGCGTTAATATTCAAGTCCCTAGCAAAGACCATAACAGTTGATGTTTACCACATCAACTATTGGATGGATGTCTGGTCAGGACACCACCTCCCAAGATCTTTTCAGTACCACGCAATGCAGCAGGAAGAAAGAAGAAGCAAAACAAACGAAAAAAATAATCAAAATACGTGGATCAGCCACAAAAGGACTCGCCTCCACGGGGCATGCAAACTGCACTATGAAAAAGAAATTTTACAAGAGGAGACCTCACCCTCAACCCTTGTACATCCAATTCTCTCTCACATGAAGTTCCCCTCACAAAAGCTCTCTCTCTCTTGAAGACCCCCCTGAACCCCTGAAGAGCCTGGCGACCGCTGTCCAGGAGCCTCCTGCTCCTTCTCTCTCAGCGCCCTCGCCTCTTTCTCTTCAATCGGGTTCGTACGGCTCCGTACGATGCGAAAAACCGATCCACTGCTTCTCTGTTTGTCACAGGGCTTTTTATAGACCTTAATCCCGACTTAGATCATGATTAGGATTCCTTAATCAACCCAAATCACGTTCCAGACCGTCGGATCAAGATCGGGAGCCACCCATGCCATCGGATCGCGCTCCGGTCTACGGAATAGTATCGTGGACCGCGAGAAACGCGTGGAAAACGCCCATGCGGTTCACAGGCCCCGCCGTGGACCGCCCGGTCCACGGTGGACCGGGGCAAAGGGGCCAGCAGGCCACTGGGCCGGCCCGCGCGCGCGGGCCTGGGCCGAACTTGCGCGCGGGCCTGCGCGCGCTTGGGCTGCGCGCCTGCCTGGGCCGCGCACCCGCCTAGGCCGCGCGCCTGGGTCGCGCGTCCCGCGCGGGCCTGGGTCGCGCGTCCCATGCGCCGCTGCCTGCGGCGGTGCCGCTGCCGCTCGCCGCCGGTCGCCGGCGGTCCTCCACCACCTCGAATGTCGTGCCGACTTCAAAAGCTCGTATCTCCTCCATCCGAGCTCCGTTTCGGGTGATCTTGATCTCGTTGGACTCCATTTTTCACCGCGAACCTCGCTGTGGGCTCAATATGGGCTGAATCTCGAGGCATCAAATCCTAACAATCTCTACCTCGACTCGATATTCGGCCTCCTCCAAACTCCGAGAGCTTCTGGATCTCCTCGCCCCCATGCCCTGGGGCAATCGCCTGCTGATCATAGATGGGCAAACATGGGAGTCGAGCCAGGCTGCTCGATCCCATCTCCGTCGTATGCTGTGCTCCTCCTGACCTGAGACCTGCTCGGGGCATCATCCTGCGGCAATAGGAATCTTACCTTGCGACGTCGCCTCTCGTCCTCCCGAGTCTCCTGTCTCGTGCCCGATCCGCCTCCTGGAGCTCCACCTCGCTCTGGGCTCCACCTGGCTCCTGAAGCTCCACCTCGTACTGGGCTCCCTATCAGGTAATAATGTCCTCTGCTCCCCTTCTTCCCCTCCAGCACAATCCTATCGCCGCGTAGCACCCTCAGGATTCCTCCACCAGCTACCGTCCTGTAGCCTCTCGAATCCAGTCTGCTAAGTGAGATAAGATTCTGCCTGAAATCGGGTATGTATCGGACCTCCCCCAATCTCCTCACTGCACCATCATGTGTCCTCCAGCTGACCATCCCAATGCCTCTGATCGCACAGCTCGATCCATCCGGCAGATATACAGTGCCCTCACTGTTCTCCAAGGAGTCAAGTTGCTCCTTTCTGCAACACACATGATAAAGGCATGCAGAATCTAATATCCACTGCTGGGAAGAAGTAGATGCCTAATCAGATATCTCAAAGACATCTCCATCTAAATCACTGCCGGCCGTCGCTACAGCAGCCACCGTCTGATTTTTCAGTTGAGGGCAATCTCTGGCTAGATGCTCCAACTCTTCACATCGGTAACACCTGGTTTTGCTCAAGTCCCTCCTAGACTTAGACCGTCCTCGTTGCGATCTCCTATCGCTCCGTCTACCGCCTCCTGCACCTCCAGAAGCCACCAAAGCTGAGCTATCGCCACCTGAGCTCGAAGCTGGGTTCTCCCTCCTGAGAACCTCGTTCTAGAGTATCGCCGCGGTGACCTCGTCCATCTTGATAGTGCTGTTCCCCACTAGAAGAGCAGTCACCAAAGACTCGTACGAAGGGGAAAGCAACGCCAGCAAAACCAGCACCCTGGTCTTCTCCTCAACGTTCTCGCCAACGCTGAGGAGGTCGGTGAGGATCTTCTGGAAGTGGCTCAGATGCTCCTGCACGCTCTGTCCCTCAGTCATTCGTAGTTGGTAAAACTGCCCCCAGAGGAAAAGAGTGTTGGTGAGAGACTTCGCCATGTACAACTCCTCGAGCTTCGACCACAGCACCGTCGGGGAAGTCTCGCTAAGCACATGGATCACCACCTCATCCGCTAGGTACAAGTGGATGGCACTCACCACCTACATCTGTAGCTGTTTCCAATCCCGCACCTCCATGGTGGTCGGCTTCTCATCGCACAAGAGAGCATCGGTCAAACCCCTATTGGATGAGCACGTCCTTCACCCTTGCCTGCCATAAGGAGAAATTGCTCTTACCATCGAACTTGTTGATCTCCATCTTGATTGTTCCTATTTTCTCCATCTTCAGTCTTGCTCACCATCACTGCAATCTGCGTCCTTGTACCGCCTTGTTCTGATACGACTTGTTGGGTGGATGTCTGGCCAGGACACCACCTCCCAAGATTTTTTCAGTACCACGTGATGCAGCAGGAAGAAAGAAGAAACAAAACAAAAGAAAAAAATAATCAAAATACATAGATCAGCCACAAAAGGGCTCGCCTCCACGGGGCATGCAAACTTCACTATGAAAAAGAAATTTTACAAGAGGAGACCTCACCCTCAACCCTTGTACACCCAATTCTCTCTCACATGAAGTTTCCCTCACAAAAGCTCTCTCTCTCTTGAAGACCCCCCTGAACCCCTGAAGAGCCTGGCGACTGCTGTCCAGGAGCCTCCTGCTCCTTCTCTCTCAGCGCCCTCGCCTCTTTCTCTTCAATCGGGTTCGTACAGCTCCGTACGATGCAAAAAATCGATCCACTGCTTCTCTGTTCGTTACATGGCTTTTTATAGACCTTAATTCCGATTTAGATCATGATTAGGACTCCTTAATCAACCCAAATCACGTCCCAGACCGTCGGATCAAGACCGGGAGCCACCCATGCCGTCAGATCGTGCTCCGATCCACGAAATAGTATCGTGGACCGTGAGAAATGCATGGGAAACGTCCATGCGGTCCACAGGCCCCACCGTGGACCGCCCGATCCACGGTGGACCGGGGCAAAGGGGCCAGCAGGCCGCTGGGCCAGGGCCGGCCCGCGCGCGCGGGCCTGGGCTGCGCCTGTGTGCGGGCCTGCGCGCGCCTGGGCCGTGTGCCTGCTTGGGTCGCACATCCCGCGCGTCGCTGCCTGCGGCCGCACCGCTGTCGCCCGCCGCCGGTCGCCGGCGGTCCTCCGCCGCCTCGAATGTCGTGCCGACTTCAAAAGCTCGTATCTCCTCCATCCGAACTCCGTTTCGGATGATGTTGGTCTCGTTGGACTCCGTTTTTCGCCGCGAACCTCGCTGTGGGCTCAATGTATGCTGAATCTCGAGGCGTCAAATCCTAACATCAACACTTATCAGCACCTAGAAAACCAACCCTGAAATAATATCTTTGGTGCTATATTGACATCATCAATGGCATATATCGTTTAAATCATTAATTACTCTCATTCTAAGAACAATCTGCAAGAAAAATCAATGTACTAAATTAAATTAAGATAACACGTGGGGGGAGCAAATTGGGACTGCATCAAAATAGCTTCCCGGACTACACCAAGCTTCAACCTAAACTGGAGACGACTTCCTTACGTCTCTCTAGTTTGCCAGCTTTTGCTTCGTTGGAAAAACTTCGAGCTTTTGGTGTCAGTCCAAGAATCTTGTTTTGCGGTTGTGCGTACGAAATGAATCGACAAGAGAACATACAACTGAAAATAAAACAGAAGAGGGAAAACGCAAGATGTTGTTGTTGAGTGGCTTTGGATTTTCTCCCGATAGGGATTTTAGATGCAGATTCAATTACTTTCAGAGAGCATTGGATAGGTATTTAAAACTATCCACCATACTTACTGTGCATGTAATTAGGAGTGTAACATTAAAATATTCGAATATTACTACTCCATGCCTTCTCATATTCAGCTATCTTATCCCTCACAGAGCCCCCAGTTACGAATATATATTTTTTTTATGTTAAGTACAATCATTTAACGGTTTGTTTGACCATATAAAATCCTAAAAAAGTCAATGTAATCAAATAAATATTTTTAATTTTATTTAGTACCTTAAATAATAAAAACTTTATGTCATTAAGGAAGAAGATAAAAAATGCATCATGCACAATTATTTGACCAAAACATCAAGGGCTATTTGGCCACTCAATCCAACATCTTCCACTTGACCAATTAGGCCGAAATCATTATTCATCAACATCCATTGATAGGACATGTTCTTTGAATATTTTAGAAACAACTATTTTAATTAATGGATATATTATCATTTTTTTAAAGATACATACTTTACAATAAGTTTATTCTTTTGAAGCATATCAAAAATATAATAATATTGATGATTTATATACTTTTCTTTCGAACCCTAATTTGTCATTTTTTATGTTGCTTATTGTTGTTTAATTATCACACATAATTTCTATAGGTCCGTTGATCATTTCTTTAATATTTACATTTATCAGAAAATCTTTTGTCTAGAAGACCTCAGACGCTACATTACTACAATCAATATATTCAGCTTCAATAGTATTTTATGTTGCACAATTTTATTTTTTACTGCATCAAGAAATAGCTCCTCCACTCAAGAAGAAAATATAATCTGATGTACACTTGCCATCATCTATACCACCAGAAAAGCCAACATCAAAATATCCAATAACTTTTAAATCTTTGCCACTAATATTATATGTGAGGTTATAAGGTTTTGTTTCTTTAATATATTTGAAAATTCTTTTAATAGCTGACTTATGTGTTTCATCTGGATTACTTTGAAACCTTCTTATAAGACTTACAGTAAAACTAAGACCAGGTCTAGTACAAAATATGGCATACATAATACTATTAATAAGCTGGAGCATATAGTTTATGCTGTATTTTAATTTTTTTTCTTTGTTACATGGGCACAGTTTCTAAGATAAATTTATTTTTTTTATAAATGGGAGTATCCATTGGATTTGAATTGTGCATATAAATTTCTTAAAAATTTTATTAAGATATTGTTCTTAAAATAAACAAAGAGTTCTTGATTTTCTATTTTTAATAATTTGAATTTTTAATTCATAGGATGCCTCTCCTAAACCTTTCATCTCAAATTTGAGATTTCAGAAAATCTTTAATTTTATTTATAGATGTAATATCATTTTCAGTAATTAAAATATCATCAATATATAAAGATAAATTATAAGATTACTCCCACTATTCTAGTGATATATACAATGGTTCGATGGACATGGCAATAGTAAATGGCATAGAGGCATGGATGTGGAGTCTAAGCTCAATCCTTTTTTGTGGACATCTAAGAATGATTGACGGCTTCGATCAAGGCATGGATGTGGAGTCCATGCTCAATCTTTTTTGGGAACATGCGGCTTCTTTTGACTTTCCCTTTGATTTGGATAGCTTCACAATAGATCAATAGCCTGGATTGCGAGAAAAGGGAAAGAGTTCAGGGGATTTCAAAGAAGAAAAGTCAAGGAGTTTGGGCGAAAATAATGGACAACCTAACAAAATTGCAATTCCTTTTCTTTCTCCTTACTTCGATGGCTCAAAGAAGGAAAGAAAAATGATGGATGGGTCGCTCGTGTATGAGGCACAAAGGCGAGAAAGGGAGGAGTCAATCACGACTCCTTAGAGTTATCTTTGATCTACATAGCTAATAAAACAAATTAATTTTCACATGATTGAGGGAGGCCTGATTTGCTTGGGGAATGAAGAGCTTGTGACAGAGCTGGAATTCCATTCCTATCACAAGATGTTAAGAAATGAATCCTCTTCAAATTCAACTAGATGAATTGCTGATACAAATGAAATAGATCAACAAGAAAAAATATGATAGAAAATAAAATAGAAGAAGGCGAAAATGTGAGATTTTGTGGTTGGGTGAATGAAATGAATCAACAAGAGTAGATGCGATAAAAAATAACATAGAAGAGGGAAAGCATAAGATTTTTTGGTTGGGTGGCTTTGGGTTTCTCCTGATAGGGATTTTAGATATGGATTTTGTTTTGGTATAAGATTTCAGATGTTGGTTTAATATTTTTTAGAGAGCTTTGAATCGATACTTAGAACTAGCCATTTTACGTAGTTCGCACGTAATCAGGAGTGTAATGTTAAAATATCGAAACATTACTCCTCCATCTCTCTTCATACTCAGCTTTTTTTATCTCTCACAAAGCTTCTAGTCATAAATATTTTCTCATATTAAATGCAACCACTTAACGATTTGTTTTGTGATAACCCGGCCCACTGGACCTAAAGCCACAAAGCCCACCCAGAAAAAAAAAAACAGGGAAGAAGACTCTCGATCGGAGTCTTCCCCTTCTCCGGTTTCAATCAGGAATTGGAGTCCTAAGGCCATTAAAAGACCCTAGGACGAGCCCTATAAGAACCCCCTCCTCTCCTCTAAGAGAGGATATAATAGTCACCGACGATCGTCGGAGTTCTTCTTCGATTTTTCTGATTGAAGCCGCGACCCCTCGACTCGTGCTCGCCGTGATTTCACGCTGGTGGGGGTCATCGGAGGCCGTGATAAGTCCTTCCTTCTCTTCCTCTCTTCTCTCCCTTCTTTCCCATGCCTGTGGACACGACCGTCGGTGACAGAAGCCGTCAGATTTCGTCGGAGAAGAAAGCCCTGTTCTTCTCTCCCTTTTTCTGATTTTTTTATGGCATCGACGGTCACTGCCAACCGCCGGCTTCGGCCTCCGAGCACAGGAGGGTCGCCCCTTGCCGTCGGCCACCGTCGGGCGGGGAATGATCATGATTGGCCGGTCAAAGGCACGGGGACCTCTAGGTCCCCTGTTTCGGCCAAAGAAGGCCACGGGAACAAGAAAAAGAAAAAGAAAAGAAAAAGGAAAAAAAAGAAAAGAAAAAGAAAAAGAAAAGAAAAAGGAAAAAGAAAAAGAAAAAAAAGAAAATAATAATAATAATAATAATAATAATAATAATAATAAATACATGTGAGAGAAAGTTTCTCTCATCTTTCTCTTAAATCTTTCTCTCTCTAGAATTGAACTTTCTCTCTCTACCTTCTCTCTATATTTTCTCTCTCTAAATTCTCTCTCTATTTTCTCTCTCTAGACCTTTTTATCTCTTTTTATGGATTTTATCTCTCTAAGGTCATTCTCTCTCTCTGATTGCTTTATAGATCCTAGGATAAACTTGAGATGAAAATATGATGACCTGAGACTGCTCCGAAATTTGTGCAGTAGATCGGATCTCAATCCGATCCTTATTCGAAATTGATAATATCAATCATGGTCAATCCATATTAAGTCATTCTAATATGACCTTTGATGATCTCAATCATGATTGCCATTTTTGAAGGATACAAAAATTTTCTCTCACTTTCTCTCTCTATTTTCTCTCTCATGATTGACTTTCTCTCTCTAAGAAGGTCTATGAATCTTGTACCGAGTCATGCCTTCATCTTTTAAGGGCTCATATTGACTCTAACAAGATGATCCAAAGTTGCTTTGATATCCATGCTGTATGTCAACCTCATTTGATCATATCAAGGATCTTTCAAATTCATTATTAAAGAATCCTATTGATTGATTTTGATCTTAATTCGATCTGTGCTTCATGATTTTTTGATTAAGTCACTTGAATCTGACCCTCAAATAAGAGATCCTGAATTGTCCTGGTATCTGGATGGTCCGACATATCTGGTCAACAGTCTTCTTTCCTTATGATTTGATCTTGTTATAGTTATGGAATAGAATTTGATAATGATTTGATATTTTAAATAGGATTAGCTGATTCTTCTAACGAAGTCTGAAGATCTAAGATGAACGAGGTAAGTAGATCTTATGCTCCTTATTTATTTTTAAATGATCATATTTTTATGCAAAGAATTGCTATTGATGAAATCATAATTTTTCATAAAATAAGAATCGATATATGTGATATGAAAAAGTATGTTTTATTATGAGCATTGATTTCATGAATATGTCTTATGAGAATAGTATGATTATGAAGCATGAATTTTATTATTTTTTCGTCTATGTATATGTATGCTTTAAGAAAAAGGATATAATGATTTCAAAGGCTCTCAGATGGCTATGAATGAATCCCTTCGGGAAGGTCGACATCCGGAGCTAGCATCCATACGAAAAATGGCCCTGCCAGCGGGTATAAAGTTGGCACATGAATTAAGAACTCTGTCGATTAAGAAACATGACCCTGTCACGGGTATAATAGTGATTTTAGTACGAATATCTGTGAGCAATATTTTGAAACATGACATGAATACATGATGAAAATGATTTATGATGAAAATGATTTACGATTCATGATTGTGAAATATACATGATTTATGCATACATTTTTGAGTTTATAACTTATTTTATTATATGCTCTATGAAATGCTTTATTTTGTATTACCTGCTATTTTCTAAATATTATATTATCATGAAAAACTTATGTTTGATCCGATAAGGAAGCGCAAGTTCTACTTACTGGACTAGTATAGCTCCTATTCTTTTTGTTTTCTTTTTGTTTGAACAGAGGAATAAGGTTAGGATCGGCAAAAGGAATCTAGACTTGAAGATCTGCATAGCAAGCTTGAAAATTTGATAGCAGAAATTTAGTTATTTTATAATCACGAATTTGTAGTTATTTATAAATATTGAGATTCGGATTGGTACTTGCTTTTGGATTTAGATGCTCTGAACCAATATTGATTTAATTATTTGATGAATAATGGAATTGAATCTTTTTATTTGACGGATTTTAGATGATTATGATGGATTGGCTTCGTGTTATCGTGGACTCCATCCCTCGGTAGCATGGTCGTGTTATGTCCCGGATTTAGGGCGTGATATTTTATGGTATCAGAGCTTAGGTTATAATCATTGAGGATTATGATATAAATGATATAAATGATTAAGATATGATAGAATAATATCAGAGCTTAGGTTTAAGATCATTGAGATTATAAAGTGATATCAAAACTTTATGTATGATCAATAGGATGTGATCGAGTGGAGTATAATGGATAATATCAGAACTTAAGATTATGATCATTAAGGACGTGATAGAATGATATAAAGTTTAGGTTATGATCACTAGAGAATATGACTTAAGTGGTATTTAAACTTAAGATTATCATTATTCGGGATTGTGACTTTAGTGATATTTGAACTTGAGGCTAAGATCATGAGGAACATGATAGATATAAAAGAAAGGATTCAATAATTTGATTTCGAATCAATAGGTATTATAATGAAATTTATGCATAAGTGACATATGATGTCTATAATAGAATTGACGAGTTATGTCTTAGATTTCAATTAGCAAGGTTGACCTGAGTACGAGAAGTGTTGACCCTAGAATGAAGTGGGAGGTATTGATATATTATGTTAGGTATATTTGATGATATTGGAATGCTAAACCTATATGGATAAAGGACATGATAACTTTGCTGATTTTGATGTTAATTTTTTTGTAAAAAAAAGTTGGTTTGAAAGTTGTTTAAATGATTGTAAGGTAAATCGAAGGTTAACTCAAATTAATTCTAGACATATTGGATTCTTGAGGAGTGGTGAAGTTTATGTAATAAGTTCAAACATAGAAGGTGGATGAAGATTTAATTTTGATGTGCTATGCTTAAGAGATAGTAATGACAAAGAAATCTTAAATTTTATCCTAAATTGTATATGCAATCTGAAAGTTGGATCTATCTTTGATTGATTTAATATACAAAGATATTTTTATTTTTGATAGACTTAGATAATTTGGTAAGTTGAGATCAGAGTGCGCAGCAAAAGCGTGATGGTCTGAATTGATTAGAAATATTAATCCTTTAAATCAAAAGATATTATGAAATACGTTAGTTGTAAATAAGGAAAGATTTTACTGATAATAAATGGATGCTAGAGAGAAAATCTATCTGATCAAGAAAAGACTCAAAGCAGCACAGGATAGACAGAAGAGTTGGACAGATAGAAAAAAAAGAGAATTAGAATTTTACTTCGGTGATCATATTTTTCTAAAAGTATCACCTACAAAAAATATCATGAGGTTTGGAAGACATGGCAAGCTGAGTCCGCGATATATTAGACCTTTTGAAATTTTGAGCCAAGTAGGAGATGTTACTTACAAACTAGCTTTACCATCAGATTTATTCTAAGTGCACAATGTCTTTCATGTTTCACTACTAAAAAATTTTGTACCTGATCCAAATAATGTGATAAAGTATGAGCCATTGCAAGTTCATGAAGACTTAATCTATGAAGAATTTTTTCTCCGAATTATTGATCGAAAAGAGCAAGTTCTAAGACGATGCATCATTCCGTATGTGAAGATTCACTGGAGTAATCATGAAGAGAGAGAGGCTACATGGGAGCTTGAAGATGATATGAAGATGAGATATCCATACTTATTTAAAAATGAAGGTATATTAAATTTCGAGGATAAAATTTTTTTAAGGGAGATAGAATGTGATAACCCAGCCCACTGGGCCTAAAGCCACAAAGCCCACCCAGAAAAAAAAAAAAAACAGGGAAGAAGACTCCCGATCGGAGTCTTTTCCTTCTCCGATTTCGATCAGGAATCGGAGTCCTAGGGCCATTAAAAGACCCTAGGACGAGCCCTATAAGAAATCTCCTCCTCTCTTCTAAGAGAGGACACAATAGTCACCGACGATCGTCGGAGTTCTTCTTCGATTTTTTTGATTGAAGCCGCGGCCCCTCGACTCGTGCTCGCCGCATTTTCACACCGATGGGGATCATCGGAGACCGTGATAAGTCCTTCCTCCTGTTCCTCTCTTCTCTTCCTTCTTTTCCATGCCTGTGGACACGACCGCTGGCGACAGAAGCCGTCGGATTTCGTCAGAGAAGAAAGCCCTGTTCTTCTCTTCCTTTTCTTGATTTTTTTATGGCATCGACGGTCACCACCGACCGCCGACTTCGGCCTCTAAGCACGAGAGGGTCGCCCCTTGCCGTCGGCCACCGTCGGGTGGGAAATGGCCGTGATCGGTCGGTCAAAGGCACGGGGACCTCTAGGTCCCTTGTTTCGGCCAAAGAAGGCCACAGGAACAAGAAAAATAAAAAGAAAAGAAAAAGGAAAAAGAAAAAGAAAAAAAAAGAAAAAGAAAAAGAAAAATAATAATAATAATAAAAAATATATGTGAGTGAAAGTTTCTCTCATCTCTCTCTCTTAAATCTTTCTCTCTCTAGAATTGAATTTTCTCTCTCTACATTCTCTCTATATTTTCTCTTCCTAAATTCTCTCTCTATTTTCTCTCTCTAGACCTTTTTATCTTTTTTTATGGATTTTATCTCTCTAGGATCATTCTCTCTCTCTGATTGCTTTATAGACCCTGGGATAAACTTGAGATGAAAACATGATGACTTGAGACTGCTCCGAAATTCGTACAGTAGATCAGATCCCGATCTGATCCTTATTCAAAATTGATAACATCAATCATGGTTAATCCATATTAAGTCACCCTAATATGACCTCTGATGATCTCAATCATGATTGTCACTTTTGAAGGATACGAAAATTCTCTCTCACTTTCTCTCTCTACTTTCTCTCTCATGATTGACTTTCTCTCTCTAAGAAGGTCTATGAATCTTGTACCGAGTCATGCCTTCATCTTTTAGGAGCTCATAGTGACTCTAACAAGATGATCCAAAGTTACTTTGATATCTGTGCTATATGTCAACCTCATTTGATCATATCAAAGATCTTTCAAATTCATTATTAAAGAATCTTATTGATTGATCTTGACCTTAATTCGATCTGTGCTTCATAATTTTTTGATCAAGTCACTTGAATCGGACCCTCAGATAAGAGATCTTGAATTATCCTGATATTTGGATGGTCCGACACATCTGGTCAACAGTCTTCTTTCCTTATGATTTGATCTTGTTATAGTTATGGAATAGAATTTGATAATGATTTGATATTTTAAATAGGATTAACTGATTCTTTTAACGAAGTCTGAAGATCTAAAATGAACAAGGTAAGTAGATCTTATACTCCTTATTTATTTTTAAATGATCATAATTTTATGCAAAGAATTGCTATTGATAAAATCATAATTTTTCATAAAATAAAGATCGGCATATGTGATATGAAAAAGTATATTTTATTATGAGCATTGATTTCATAAATATGTCTTATGAAAATAGCATAATTATGAAGCATAAATTTTATTATTTTTTCGTCTATGTATATGTATGCTTTAAGAAAAAGGATATAATGATTTCAAAGGCTCTCAGATGGCTATGAATGAATTACTTCGGGAAGGTCGACATCCGGAGCTAGCATCCACATGAAATATGGCCCTGCCAGCGGGTATAAAGTTGGCACATGAATTAAGAACTCTGTCGATTAAGAAACATGGCCCTGTCACGGGTATAATAGTGACCTTAGCACGAATATCTGTGAGCAATGTTTTGAAACATGACATGAATATATGATGAAAATGATTTACGATTCATGATTGTGAAATATACATGATTTATGCATGCATGATGAGTTTATAACTTGTTTTATTATATGCTCTATGAAATGATTTATTTTGTATCATCTGCTATTTTTTAAATGTTGCATTATCATGAAAAATTTATGTTTGATCCGATAAGGAAGCGCAAGTTCTACTTACTGGGCTAGTGTAGCTCATATTCTTTTTGTTTTCTTTTTGTTTGAACAGAGGAATAATGTTAGGATCGGCAAAAGGAATCTAGGCTTGAAGATCTGCATAGCAACCTTGAAAATTTGGTAGTAGAAGTTTAGTTATTTTATAATCACGGATTTGTAGTTATTTATAAATATTGAGATTCGGATTGGTACTTGCTTTTGGATTTAGATGCTCTGAACCAATATTGGTTCAATTATTTGATGAATAATGGAATTGAACTTTTTTATTTGACGGATTTTAGATGATTATGATGGATTGGCTTCGTATTATCGTGGGCTCCATCCCTCGGTAGCATGGTCGTGTTATGTCCTGGATTTGGGGCGTGACATGTTTGACCATGCCAACCCCTATAAAGCCAACGTGATCAAACAAATACTTTTGATTTTATTTGATGCTCTAAATAATAAGAACTTGATAGAATTAAGGAAGAAGAATAAAAAAATATCATATAAGATTATTTGACCATTACATCGAGGGCTATTTAGCCGCTCAATCTAATATCCTGAGCATCAGTTTGTCCACATCAAAATCAGTGTTTGTCCGACCAGCTGGTAGCCTCACCATTGCCTTAAGCATCAAAACACGAGCTGTAGCGATCATCCGAATCATCTCCCATATCTCAACAGGCCTGTGGGTAATGACTTTGTATCATCTTTTGCAACATGTGGGGCAACTTTGGTGGAGAGAGAGAGAGCATCGCAAAAAAGAATGGCTAGTGGACTTTGACAATGGGGTTCCCATGTCAGTGTTTGGTTGAGTGCACTTCTTTTTTTCTAGGCATCTTTGATGTAACTTCTTTTACCTTGATTGCTAGATTTCTTAGGAATGCAATCGATAGGGACAGCCAAATTCTGGTGCATACTTGGGTCAGCATCCTAGGCACTTTCTAGTTGACATGGTGCAAAGCTGTTGGACATGGTGATGGGGAAAGGGGATGGTCAGAGGGAACCACCTTGATCGGTTCTGCTGGTTACTTTCAGTCCATGGACTCTTGGCATTCTTGAATTTTATGTACCAGGCATTGAGGTATTCCTGTAGGCATATTCGCTGCATTACTGCAGAGACTGTTGAACTTAATGAGAAGATTTCTTCCCAAAAAGGGGAGCTGGTTGCAATTTGATTGCCTTATATTGTAGCAAGGTTATTCCACGGAGTTGGTTATTACATCAATATTAGTGCAAATAATGCATTTGTTGATAGGCAAGTGATGTATCATTAAAGAATTTGGGAGCAAGTGAATGGAGAATACTAGCATTCCTGTCTCATGAATCATTATGCTTAAAAATGGAGACCTTGCTATGATAATATTTTAACTTGGTGCTCTAAAATTTGCAATTGACAGAGCCACAGACGGTGAATCTGTCACGCCCCAAATTCAGGACATAACACGGTCATGCTACTGAGGGATGGGGCTTATGATAACATGAAGCCAATCAATCATAATCAGCTAAAATCCATCAAATAGAAGATTCAATTCCATTATTCATCAAATAATTAAATCAATATTGGTTCAGAGCGACTAAATCCAAAAGATAATACTAAACACAAGTCTCAAAATTTATAAATAAATAACTACCAATTTATGATCATAAAATAAACTAAACTTCTCTTACAAAATTTTCAAGCTTGCTTCTCAGATCTCTAAGCCTGAATTTTCTTCATTAATCCTAACTTTTTTTTCTCTATAAAAAAAAAATAAAAAGAATATAAGCTACACTGGTCCAGTAAGTAGAACTGACGCTTTCTTATCGGATCAAGCATAAGTTTTTCTATGATAATACAATATTTAAAAAATTATAGATAATACAAAATTAAGTATTTCATAGAACATATAATAAAATAAATCATAAACCAATCATACATGCATAAATCATGAATATTTCATAAACATATTTCATAAATTATTCTTGTCGTGTGTCCATATCATGTTTCTAAATCTTACTCACAGATATTCGTGCTATAGTCACTTTATACCCGTGACAGGGTCAGTGTTCTTAATCGATAAATTCATGTTTCATATGCTAACTTTATACCCGCTGGTAGGGCCTGTGTTCTTATGGATGCTAGATCCGAATGTCGACCTTCCTATAGGGATTCGTTCATAGCTATTTGAGAGTTTTTGAAATCTTGATATTTTTTTCTTAAAACATACATATACATAGATGGAAAAAATAATAAAATTCATGCTTCATAATCATATTATTTTCATAAAACACATTCATAGAATCAATACTCATAATAAAATATATTTTTTTATATCACATATGCGGATCTTTATTTTATAAAAAATATGATTTTATCAACAGTAATTTTTTGTATGAAAAATATGATTATTTAAAAAAATAAATAAGAAATATAAAATCCACTTACCTCATTCATCTTATATTTTCAGATTTCATTAGAAGAATCAGCTAATCCTATTTAAAATATCAAATCATCATCAATTTCTATTCGATGAATATAATAAGATTAAATTATAAGAAAAGAGGACTGTTGACTAAACGTGTCGGACCATCCAGATATTAGGACAATTGAGGATCTCTGAGCTGAGGGTCAGATTTAAGTAACTTGATCAAGATATTGTGAAGCACAGATCGGATCAAGATTAAGATCAATCAATAGGATTCATTAATAATGAATTTGAAAGATACTTGATATGGCCAAATAAGGTTACATACAGCACGGATATCAAAGCAGCTTTGGATCATCTTGTTGGAGTCAACATGAGTCCTTAGAAGATGAAGGCATGACTCAGTACATGATTCATAGTCCTTCTTAGAGAGAAAGTCGGTCATGAGAAAGAAAGTAGAGAGAGAAAATAAAAAAAATATTTTTGTATCCTTCAGAAAAAGCAATCATGATTGAGATCATCAGAAGTCATATCAAGATGACTCAATATAGATTAACTGTGATCAGGTGCTATAAATTTTAAATAAGGGCCAAGCTGGGATCCAACCTACTGCATAACTTTCGAAGCGATTCTAGATCATATTATTTTCATCTCAAATTTATCTTAGAATCCGTGATGCAGTTAGAGAGAGAAAGAGAGAGAGTAGAAAGACATTAGAGAGAGAAGGAGAGAGAGAAAAAATCTTTTTCTCTCTTTTTCTTTTTCTTTTTTTCCTTTTCTTTTCTTCTTCTTCTTTCTTTTCTTTTCTTATTTTTTTCCTGGCCGAACAGAGGAGGGACACGAGGAGGGGCTTGGTGGCTCGTGCTCCGACGAGGTGCGGTGGCATGATCGATGGTCTAACAGCGGCGACCGATGGTGGTGGAGCCAAAGATGGTCGGTGGTGAGATTCGGCTGATGAGAATTTAGAAGAAATCAAAAAAATAAGGGACCACCCCTTTTCCTTGAATTTTCTCCAATCATTGGTCAATCACCGACGGCCATGACCTTTGAAAAAGATAGGTTAAGAGGTGGGGGTCCAAACCTAAAGGTATGGCACCATCGGCGACAGTGCTGGTGGCTAGAAAAGGGAGGGAGATGGCTCGGCCAAACAGAGCAAAACAGATCTTGTTCTTTTGTGGATTTTTTGATGAACCCGACGGCTGGCGAGGGTGCGCTAGGCCATGGGAAGGAGGAGAAGGAAAAGAGGAAGGAGGGTCAGGATTTACCTCCGACTCTGGTGAGGTCTTCGATGAGAATTTGAGGCAAACCCAAGGAAGGCATGGATGGCTTCAACAAAAAACTCTGAAAGAAAAAAGAGGAAGAAACTGATGCTTGTTGTGGCCGACAATAGAGGAGGAAAGGAGGATTTTATAGGCTCTTCCTAAGGTTTCTAGTTGTCCTAGGAGTCCTTGATCTAGTCGGGCAAGAGGAGGAAGAAGAAGACTCTCGTTGGGAGTCTTCGTTCAATTTTTTTTACTTTGTGGGCTTGATGGGCCAAAATCGAGTGGGCTTGATTTTTAAAATAGGATATTATATTTTACCCCCCTTAAAAAAAGTTTTATCCTCAAAACTTGACATACTTGAGGTTTCCAACATTAAAATACATAACCCTCGTATTGTCCTTAAGCTTCTAAATTATTTACATCTTAAAGTACTTGTTCCATGAGTTTTCAACATAAATAACTATATGGTATTTCGAAATTAGATTATTTCTATTTGCAAGATAATGAATTTCTTTGATCTCTTAATGTTGATTTAAAATATTATAATTCTTTGCCTACGAAATTATTTGCTCTTGATTAATTTCACATGAAAATCATAATCGATCATATCTATTCTTTATAAACATAAAAAAGTCTAAAGCATTAGATGCTCAAAATTCTTCGAACCATTACTATAATAAAAGAATCAATTATCGAAGATAGTATTGCAACATCTAAACAAGCCCAAGAATCAATAATCTTATCCTTTCATTTATTAATAGTGGTCTTTTTTACAAAAATCAAATCTCCATTCATATCACTTACTGTATTAGTATTCTTAACTAGTTTTAGTATAATTCAGCCACCATATTTCTATTATGCACTTTGATATGAACCTATCGAAGTCTCCAAGGCTATCAGAAGAATCCCAGCAAAAGATCCAACCTTTCAATTTTTTTTTAGATAGAACTAGAATAAAATTTTAAATTTTTTTATCTTTACTATTCCTCGAGCATGCCATATTAAAATTAAATCTTGATCTATTTTCTATATTTGAAATCATTGCATAAGCTTTCACCGCTCATCTAGAATTCAATATATCTAGAATTAATTTGAAGTAAGTTAACTCTAGATTTGTTGGCAATTGAGATAATTTCAAACTAACCTTTCTTTATAAAATGATTAACCCAAACCTCCAACAAATTAGAAGGTCTCAAGTTAATACCATTGTAAGTAGAATCAGTTTGGTTATCTCTTATGGATAGCTTCTTTTAGCATGACTCTTACATCAATAAATAAATCGACATGAAATCTTATCGCTTATTTATTAAAAACTCATATAATTTTTTTAAAAATCTGATAATAGCAAGATACCTTAGATCAGCTTCAAAACCTAAACTTTGACTAAAAATAATTAATGTACTCTATTATCTTCAACAGACTTAAGAAAGATTAAGTAATCTAATATAAAAGATGGCAATATAAATTATTAAAGATTCCACTAATATGTACATGTCATCCAATCCACAAATAAATTAAATATATATTTTTTTATTTTTTTACAAATTTTATACATGATCCTCTTATAGGTTCAATGTTCGAAAAATATTTATTTTCTGTATGAAGTAATTCTTTTTTAAGCCATATCCTAAATAAATTTATTTTAATAAATCTAAAATTATAATGATCAAATAATTAACATCAAAATTTAAAAAGTCGTCATGATCTTCACCCATATCAAGTTTAAAACTTCAAAATCATCTAAATAACAATTGAACAAGTATACTCAATACAACATATCAATATATCCTATTTTATTTTAGAGTCAACATCTCTCATACTTAAGTCAAACCTTATTTATTGAAATTCAAAATATAATTCATCCAATTCTTTAATACACATCGTATACCACTTTTTGTAAAAAAAATTTATTATAATGTCTATTGATCCGAAATCCAGACTTTGAATTCTTTCTGCCACTTCCATCATGTTTCTTATGATCATAACCTTTATATTTAAATCTCACTTAAGTCATAGTCCCTATTGATCATAACCTAAGCTCTAATATTACTTATATCATGCCCTAATCACTTAATCCACAGTCCCAAGTAATTATAACCTAGGCTCTGATATCATAAAATGTCATGCCCCAAATCCAGGACATAATACGACCATGCTATCGAGGGATGGGATCCACGATAATATGAAACCAATCAATCATAATCAGCTAAAATACATCAAATAAAAGATTTAATTTCATTATTCATCAAATAATTAAACCAATATTAGTTTAGAGCGACTAAATTCAAAAGATAATACTAAACCCAAGTCTCAAAATTTATAAATAAATAACTACCAATCCATAATCATAAAATAAACTAAACTTTCACTATAAAATTTTCAAGCTTGCTTCTCAGATCTCCAGGCCTAGATTTTCTTCATTAAAATTAATTTTTTTTTTATAAAAAAAAATAAAAAGAATATGAGCTACACAAGCCCAGTAAATAAAACTGACGCTTCCTTATCAGATCAAGCATAAATTTTTTCATGATAATGCAATATTTAAAAAATAACAGATAATATAAAATAAAATATTTTATAAAATATATAATAAAATAAATCATAAACCAATCATACATGCATAAATCATGAACATTTCATAAACATATTTCGTAAATTATTCTTGCCATGTGTCCATATCATATTTTTAAATCTTGCTCATAGATATTCGTATTATGGTCACTTTATACCCATAACCGAGCCAGTATTCTTAATTGATAAGTTCATATTTTATATGCCAACTTTATACCTACTGACAGGGTCTATGTTCTTATGGATGCTAGCTCCGAATGTCGACTTTTCCATAAAGATTCATTCATAGCTATTTAAGAGTCTTTGAAATCTTTATATCTTTTTTTTAAAATATATATATACATAGATAAAAAAAAAATAAAATTCATGCTTCATAATCATGTTATTTTCATAAAACATATTCATGAAATCAATACTCATAATAAAATATACTTTTTTATATCACATATGCTGATCCTTATTTTATAAAAAATATGATTTCATCAACAGTAATTCTTTGCATAAAAAATATGATTATTTAAAAAAATAAATAAGGAGCGTAAGATCTACTTATCTCGTTCATCTTAGATCTTCAGACTTTACTAGAAGAATCAGCTTATCCTATTTAAAATATCAAATCATCATCAATTTCTATTCGATGAATATAATAAGATTAAATCATAGGAAAAGAAGACTATTGATTGGATGTGTCGGACCATTCAAATACTAGGATAATTCAGGATCTCCGAGCCGAGGGTCAAATTTAAGTGACTTGATCAAAGAATTGTGAAGCACAGATCGGATCAAGATCAAGATCAATCAACAGAGTTCATTAATAATAAATTTGAAAGATACTTGACATGACCAAATAAGGTTATATACAGCACGAATATCAAAGCAGCTTTAGATCATCTTGTTAGAGTCAATATGAGTCCCTAGAAGATGAAGGCATGACTCAGTACAGAATTCATAGGTCTTCTTAGAGAGAGCAAGTCAGTCATGAGAGAAAAAGTAGAGAGAGAAAGTAAAGAGAGAATCTTCATATCCTTCAGAAGACGCAATCATGATTGAGATCATCAGAGGTCATATCAAGATGACTCAATATGGATTAACTGTGATCAGATGTTATAAATTTCAAATAAGGACCAGACTGGGATCCAACCTACTGCATGACTTTCGAAGCGATTCCAGATCATATTATTTTTATCTCAAGTTTGTCCTAGGATCCATAATGCAGTTAGAGAGAGAAAGAGAGAGAGTTGAAAGATCTTAGAGAGAGAAGGAGAGAGAGAGGAGAGAAAGAAAATCTTTTTGTCTTTTTTTTTTTCTTTTTCTTTTCTTCTTCTTCTTTCTTTTCTTTTCTTCTTTCTTTTTCTGGCCGAACAGAGGAGGGACATGAGGGTGGGCTTGGTGGCTCGTGCTCCGGCAAGGTACGGCAGCACGGTTGGTGGTTTGGCAGTGGCGATCGATAGCGGTGGAGCCAAAGATGGCTAGCGGCGAGGTTCGACCGACGAGAATTTAGAAGAAATCGAAAAAACAGGGGACCGCCCCCTTTCCTTAAATTTTCTCCGATCATTGGCCAATCACCGATGGTCATGACCTTCGAAGAAGATAGGTAGAGAGATGGAGGTTCAAACCTAGGGTATGGCACCATGGGCGGCGGCACTAGTGGCCGAAAAAGGGAGAGAGATGGCTCGACTAAACAGAGCAAAATAAGATCTTATTCTTTTGTGGATTTTTCGACAAATCCGATGGCCAGCGAGGGTGCGCTAGGCCATGAGGAGGAGAAGGAAGAGAGGAAGGAGGCCGGGGCTTACCTCCAACTCCGATGAGATCACTGGTTAGAATTTGAGGCAAACCCAAGGAAGGCATGGACGGCTTCAACGGAAAAATCTGAAAGAAAGAAGAGGAAGAAACTGGTGCTCGTCATGGTCGGCAATGGAGGAGGAAGGAAAGATTTTATAGGCCCTTCGTAGGGTTTCTAGTTGTCTTAAGAGTCCTTGATCTAGTCGGGCAAGGGGAGGAAGAAGAAGACTCCCCTTGGGAGTCTTCGTTCAATTTTATTTTATTTTTCTCTATGGGCTTGATGGGCCAAAATAGAGTGGGCTTGATTTTTAAAACAGAATATTACAGAATCATGTTACAAACTATCAGCTGAGTTCTACATATAAAATATTGTTTGCTTACCTAACCTTTCTTGCTCAAGTCTCCTAAGTTTGTAAACTACCAAGCGTATGAAGCTCATGTCAGTTGTGTATTCCTGAATTTATTTTTTAAGATAAAATATTCATGAATTTTTCAAACTTATAATAAGTAGGTTTATCTTTTTTTTTTCTGGGGGGGTGGGATAGGTAGGTTTAACTCCTAAATGTTGATCAATTCAAGGTATCTTATGAGGACATGAACAGTGATGTGCTTTGCTAGTATCAAGTGAATATCATTAGTTCCTCTGACTTGTATAAATAAATTAATTTAGCTCTGAGGTGACGTAAATCCTACGATGAGAGATGCAACTAACTCCTAGCCTTTCAACTCCTTTTCCTTCACTTCTCATACTACCGTTGCCATCCCCCACTTTGTTGATCGTCCCGTTTTCCATGCACATTATAGGAACCTGATAGAAGACGACAACCTTCTCTGCAGTAACTTTTTTTGGTTTTCGTTCTTATGTGCATAAACTACTGGATGGTAGAAGAGGCCGAGCCTTGCCCAACAGTAAGGTTGCCTTGTTGCAACGTCGAGTTCAGTGGCTCGAAACATGAAAATAACCTTTTATATGATAGGATAACCCGGCATATATTTCACCATCTCATTGAATTTTACCGGCAAAATTTTTTGTCGTTTGCAGCATTAGGTGGTGTTCGGTTGTACGTAGTCATCAAAGACGTTGACGCGACAAAGGGCTGTGGTAAAATATGATTCTTATCATAATTTATCACATGGGTGATGCAAGATAACGAAGACTTTAGCTCAGTCATGATCGAGGATAATGGAAAATGGAAGCTTCTTTGTTTGTGATGGGTAGCACAACAATTTATGAATGAGCAAGTTGGTCCAACCGTGCTACTCCCGTTCTGTGATATTTTATTTTCTGATTTTACCGTTGGTCAGTCCGATCATCAAGTGGCCTTTATCCAATCAATAGCCTTTTTCAGAATAATAGGTTTATCTTATTATAATCCATCCAAAGTGGGTATATGACCCCGGCTTCTTGGATTGCATTGGAGAACCATAAGCTCAAACAGCACTTGAACAGAAGCTTGAAGTTGTTCCGAGAGCACCATGGCTACCCAGGTCTTTGTGGATTGGAAGGGAAATCCAGTCAACAAAAAGAAGCATGGTGGAGTCAGAAGTTCATATTTCATCTACTGTAAGTAGCCTCACACACTGCTCTTTGTTCTTCTACTCATCTGATTGCAAAATTGGTGCTGACAAATCTTATGTGGTTTTATAGACATAACAAGAACAAAGCAAAAAAGTGACAAAAAGTGGGATTTTGATGTCTGCTGTTTAAGAATTAACGAGTTTGCTCATTTTGCAGTCATGGTAGTGATGGGAAACATAGCCTTTGTGCCCAACATGCTGAACTTGGTTAACTACCTACAAGGCACCATGCATATGGGCATTTCAAGCTCTTCAACCACAGTCACAAACTTTATCGGTGCCGCATGCGGCTTTGCTCTGTTGGGAGCTTTTCTTTCAGACTCATACATCACACGATTTAAAACCATACTCATATTCGGCCCTGTGGACTTCTTGGTGACACGTCTCTCCCTTTCTGCTGCATGAACTCATGCAGCTTCTCTATTTGTTTGTTCTTATTTATATGTACATATTTATCTATCTGAAAAGAGTTCGGCTCATTGAAAATATCTTGCCTTTCTTTTTCCATTCTCTGTTCTTAATTTTGTATCGTGGAATCGAAATCTTGAGACCTGTTCCATAAGTTGCTTAATATTAAGGGTCACATAAATTTTTATATGTAAAGAATAATGGAGGTAAAAGATTATTAAAGTTCTACACTTAATAGCAGTTAGCACAAGTACATTTACACACAAATAGTGACCAACAAGGAGATTTGTTTCAAAGATGCCCAAGCTAGAAGTTATGATGATAACAGAAATTACAATGATACAATATGACATACCTGCCAAAGATGTTCTGCTCTTGGTTTATTTAACAAATTGATATGGAAATTAGAGCTATTTTATCTCACAAATCTCCTATTTCAGGGTTATGCGTTGCTAGCATTGCAAGCACACCTCCCATCACTCCATCCATCAGACTGTGACATGAATGGGCAACAGAACAATTGCGAGCAAGTTCATGGCTTCAACTCTGCCCTGCTTTATATTGCTCTGTACACCACTGCTTTGGGTGAGGGCTGCGTGCGTGCTTCCTTGCCATCTTTGGGAGGAGATCAATTCGACGACAAGGACCCAGTTGAGTTACAACTCAAGACCAGCTTTTTCAACTGGTTCACCTTTGGAATTTCATTGGGAGGTTTCATAGGCCTCACACTTGTGGTGTGGATTGAGAACAACAAGGGATGGGATATTGGTTTTGGTGTCTCTGCACTTGCAATTCTCCTAGGAGTGCTAGCAGTAGCTAGTGGTGTCTCTTTCTATCGCAATCAGATACCAAAAGGAAGTCCTCTGACTCGAATAGTGCAGGTAAATCTTCTAAACTAGAAGATAAATTTAATATGACATGTTCGATTGTAGGGCTCAAAATTCTTCTAATATGTTTTGTTCATCAGTATGTCTCAAGTTTCTTACAAACAAATTTAAATCAGACGTATGGGTTCGAGTGCTATATTTTGCTGATCTTCCCCACTTCAGGTTTTTGTGGCTGCGTTCAAAAATCGAAAGCTCGTGTTGCCTGAAAATGTAAACCAACTGCAACATAATTGTGAGGATATGGATATCATTGAAGTCCTTCCTCACACAAAGGGTTTCAAGTGAGTCTCAAGATCATCTAGTGTCTCTATTTTATGTATGTTCATGTTTTCAGAAAAAAACAGTGACACAAAAGAATTAACATCTCGCATCATGTAGCATCTAAAACAATTTGCTGTCCCAACTAAACCTTTTAAGTAGCATCATTGTTTACATAATGACTTGCGTGTTCATATAATCATTGACAAATGTTCTTTTTTGTGCTTATCAGATTCCTTGATAAAGCTTCAATTAATCATGGAGACACAGGAACTTGGTCCTGCACTGTAACACAAGTGGAGGAGACGAAAATTGTACTTCGAATGCTTCCCATCTTAATCAGCACTGTGCTTGGTTACTTACCTACGCCTGTTCTCTTGACATTCACTGTCCAGCAAGGCAGCACTATGAACACAAAGCTTGGGAAGATCCACATCTCCCCTGCAACTCTCTTTGTAATTCCAGTGATCTTTCAGATGGTGATCCTGGTAATCTATGATCAATTCATTGTGCCCTTCGCACGAAGGATCACAGGATACGTAGGAGGTATTACTAACTTGCAACGCGTGGGCATTGGTTTCGCTGCTTCAGCATTAGCAACATGTGTGGCGGCATTGGTGGAAAGGAAGAGAAAAAACATAGTAGAAGAGCATGGGCTAGAAGACTTTGAAACTGGTGTCCCCATGTCTGTATTTTGGCTCGCACTGCAGTTCTTTCTTTTGGGCATTGTTGATGTAACTTCCTTTGTTGGATTACTGGAATTCTTTAATGGCGAAGCTTCAAGAGGAATGAAATCAATAGGAACAGCCATATTCTGGTGTGTACTTGGGTTGGCATCCCTGTTGGGAACTTTCCTGGTCGACATGGTGAACAAAGCTACCAGACATGGTGCTAGTGGAAGGGGGTGGCTAGAGGGAGCCAACTTGAACAAGAGCCACCTTGATTGGTTTTATTGGTTAGTTACAATCCTTGAACTGGTGGCTCTCTTCAATTATATGTACTGGGCAAGGAGGTATGTCTATAGGCATGATCCCCGTATACCTCAAGAGCTGACTGAAATAGATGATAAGGATTCCTCCAAAACAAAAGACGTGGTTGCAATTTAATCGCATCTCTACATATGGTCGGTGCATGTGACAGTTGTTATCTTCCAGAATAATTAAAAATTTGCGATATCAGTGTATGAATATTATTGAAAGCACAAACAATGTAAATGCATCA
The DNA here is from genome assembly GCF_000442705.2 of Elaeis guineensis. Taxonomy (NCBI): domain Eukaryota; kingdom Viridiplantae; phylum Streptophyta; class Magnoliopsida; order Arecales; family Arecaceae; genus Elaeis; species Elaeis guineensis. The sequence goes on from NC_026001.2 coordinate 16,305,114, forward strand.
GTAAGAAGACTGTTTGTTACAATAGACAATATGATGAAGAATTAAAGGATTTTACACAAAAAGGAAAGAAGAAAAAAAAAGAATAATTAAATTTGACGTCCTCATCTAGCTAATGCAGTATGGATGGTGACATGTCTTATAAACTATTAACTGATGTAAATAAGAGCGTCATATGGTGCTTATTCATTTCGTTACCTAACCTTTGCTTGCTCAAGTCGCCTAAATCTGTAAATAGTCAACCGTGTGAAGCTTATGACAATGATTATTCTTGACTTTCTCTAACTCACAAAAATGGATTCTACTCTGGATGACGTAGATATTGATCATCCAACCTCAACATAGATGATGTAGACATAAATAGTTCAGGATGCAGAATATTAAATTCAGCTACTATTCACGAGCTTCGCCAACTTATATACATAGCATTAGCTCTCTTATGACATATATCTTGCAACTAAAAGCACACAACTAACTTCACTCTCAAATCAACTCATCTTTCTTCACCCTCCCTACTTCCATCACTATCCCTGCTCATTGCTCATCCTCCCGTAATTTATAGGAAAATCCAGTAATTAAGCATATCATAAATTACTCCCGGGCTTTAGTTTAGTGGCTCCACAGTAGTTGATATGCTACCGCCGGTAAGATTCCCTTCTAACCTTGAAAAATAATAACTACTTAATTGATTTATTTAAGCAGATTTCTGCATTACTAGACAAGCAAAACAACCTGCCTGGTATGGTACCCAAGGGATGAGGTCACCATCTTGATACCATCTCCCATAAATGAGCTGCACCCAATTAATAAGAAGAATATCCCAAGATTCTGGCCACGAATTATTCCTAAGTTTAATAAATTTTAACAAACAGATGTTAATGATCAGAGCCTACACAATGTTTGCCAGGTTAGAAATATCTGGCCATACCATATTTACATAACTATTCTAAAAAAATAATATTTTAAAATTCCTATGCGCATCATTAATCAATAGAATAGTTAATCTCGCTAAACTAGTAGAGTCAACATACATCACACGTGGGAAATTTCTTTCTTCCATTGGTTCTTTCTATTGTTGGTTAGGACATCACTGTCATGACTCATGTTGATGGATTTTTATTATTTTTTTTATTGGCTCAAAAATTTGTATTCTATTCTGATCTCAAAGTTGATGAGTGCAAGAATAGTTCAGATGCAACAATCAGCATGTGTGTCATCTCTATAGTGAAGATTCTAATTGGTTTTCCAAGCCAAAAATGTCAGGTTCTAATGGCATCTGAATCCACACCAGCCACTTGGCTGCATGCAACTGAAATGCCATTGAATGTTGAAATGGTTAGGCATGATGTTCACAGGACTTCGCTCATCTAATTAGAACTCCTCATATGCCTTTTTTTCCATTGCCATCACTCTTGATGAATGAGCGGGCATGCATAATGGACGGCAACGACATTGTTTTCCTTTATCTATCAAAGCAAGATCGACGCACAAACTAAAACATTGGAGAACAAATGCTTGCCGTGTCGATCCTTTCTCAAGCTTTAAACAAGTATTAACCCCAGTTACCTAACTCAGAAGCAGAAGGCAGTGCAGGGAAGGGGAGCTCTTGACCAAAAATTAGGATAAGCGCCTAGGAAGTGGTCACTGGAGCATGACTTTAGAGAGTTCTGAAGCAAATGGGGCACCAAGGAAAGAAGATTTTGACTATGAGGCATGAGCTTATGGAAATCTAGCGTAGAAAAAATGGTTCAGCAGACAGTGAGCTACCTCTGACTTACTTCCACCTAAAGACAAACTTAGACTGCCATTCTGGCAGAGTAGTTTTATCTGATTAATTGGGTTAGGTGAGAAAAACAGGGGTAGTAGGCTTTTTAAAATATCTATTCTACTCTTGAGAAAAAAGTAGGCTACAAAGATTGTTTGACAGTAAACTGGCATAAACCTGGCTGATTCCCCTCATTCTACTTAAATCATGAATCAAACCAGGACTTGCATAATGACAAAATCCTTTTTGCCTACCCTAGGAAAAAACACAAAAGAAGGACTTTATAATCCTCTTTCTTTCAACTTTTTTTCTTTATTTATTATCAGATAGAGGAGACAGTAGCCATCCCACCCCTACAAAACCTTAGCATAGGCATCTAGGCAGACCAAGCCCAATGCTCATGGAACCAGTACTTAGATGTGGGATGAAATGGTCAAGGGATAACAACTCTCAAGTTTTGAAGCCTCAACCTGTCACTTATAATGCGAAAGAGGGTACAACTGAGCTACAAGCTCAGGTACATCTGTCAATTAACTAAAATATTGGTGGGGCATCACCAATTATCTCAAGGATAAAATAAGAAAATTATCCAGGTCAAACAATTGTCGAAACATGAACCTCATTCAAATAAATAAGAGATGCAACCCTTGGACCACAGCCTAGATTGCACTCACAATGCCAATATCTAGAGAAAGTGGATGTTGAATTGAACTGTGTTCTGTTATTTCTAGGGGTTTCTCAGAAGCATTTAATATAAAATTTTATTGGCTTCTTTAATTTCTCTATGTTCATTTTTTTTTTTTCCTTTTTTTTTAGGGGGGGTACCAAAAATATTCAAACAGAAAGGAAAACAATTTACTTCTATTCACGCATTGATTAGAAGCAAAACCATCTTTCAGAATCCAATTATCATCATATTATCACTACTCACCATTAAAAATGTAACAATATATCAATATATTAAAAGTACAAGAAGATTTGAAAGGGAAAAAAGATAAAGAAAAATTTCCATACCCCCGTATTACTCATACAATTTCAAGAATGTCAGCCATTTATTCAGTGTTATACACATACCCTCATATCACTCATACAAAGGTTTGAGACACAAGGTCCTGGATTCACAAGCCTTCCAGCAGTAATTGAATGTCCTTCTGCATAATTTTTACTGATAAGATATTAAAATATTAATATATAATCTCCACGAGCAGGATATTGAAATACCTATGCGTAACCCCTACTAGCAGAGTATCGAATATACCAATGCATATCCCCAACGGACAGAGTATCTAAACATAGTCTAGCTGCAAGTCAAAATCTGTTTTAAATCAAAACTCTTTTCTCAAATATATATTTCGTATTTCAAATCACAAAGTTCATGAACCATGGGACAGCAAAATCAACTTGCAACGCATGGGCATTGGCTTTGCTGCTGCATCATTAGCAACATGCGTGGCAGCTTTGGTGGAAAGGAAAAGAAAAAACATGGTAGAAGAACATGGTGGCTCTCTTGAATTATTTGTACCGGGCAAGAAGATACGTATATAGGCATGATCCTCGTGTTCCTCAAGAGCTGACTGACATAGATGATAAGGTTTCCTCACAAACAGGAGAGGTGGTTGCAATCTAATCGCAGTTCTACACATTGTCAGTGCATGTGAAAATTTTTATTTTCCAGAGTAATTGGAGACTTATGACATCAGTGTACAAATATTACCGAAGGCACAAATAATGTAATATGTATCAGTGAGAAGACTGTTTGTTGAATAAAGGATTGAGTGCTAATTGGATTAGTGGTGAATATGGACTGGACAATATCCATCCAAATCTATTTTTGTATATGAATCTATCCGGATATAGATAGAATTTAATCATTCGACTGATATCCATATCTGTGTCTATATCCGTCAAAGAAAAATGGACATGGATATGCTTAAACAACTATCTGATTCATATCCGAATATCCGATTTTACTTATATTCTATTTAATTTTATATAGTAACCATTAACTTTGCAAAAAAATATATGATCATATTAACATGCCATTAGCCTCATTTATCATCAATTTAGTAATATTTTTTATTTTATGGTCATTACTCATTTCGTTAACTAAACCTTTGCTTGCTTGCTTTAGTCTCCTAAATATGTAAATAATCAACAATGTGGAGCTCATGACTATGATTTTTCTTGACTTTCTCTAACTCACATAAATGAATTTTACTCAAGAACTATGGTGCTGGTTACCGAAAGAAGATGGAGAACCAGTGACCACTCTTCATTCGAGGGAGACCAGAATCAGCCAAAGCATTCATCCACATTGAAGAGGGCCATGTTAAGACGTGTAAGTTCATCCCACTGGAAATGACATCCCTCCTCAGGTGAAGAGGGCTCTATCCATTTATAAGAGTTTTAAGATCAGATTTTATGTATGCATTTATAGATTAAATAGTTTAATTTAATATTCTTTCATTGTAAAATTTTTTAAATGCATGTATGAAACCTCTGCGCATCCCAACAGTGGTATTAGAGCCACGGTTCCATATGACATGATATTATATGCACTTAGATCTATAATTTAATTTAGATTAAATTTGATATATGATATTTAGATCTAAAATTAGTTATACATCTGATCGCACAAACTGGTATAAGGTTGTCCTGCTATAAGATTTACCTCTTACAATGCAAAGATTATCCTAGTTTGTACTGATCGTTATTAAATCTGATTTTAAATTTAAGTATGTAAAATTTATTTATGATGATTATTATCTGATTTTGATATGAATAAAATATAATAATTAAATCTGAAATAACTTAGATTAGATCAAAATTATTTAGATTAGATGATCAGTAGTGAAGTAATCAGATTGGGTTTGTCACCAGGCTGTCCGGTCATAGGAGATAACAGAGATTAGATCTCTCTTTTTTTCATTCAAATGGATCTTCTTATGATCTATAGGGGTGCCATTGTGACTATATCCCATGAAGATGAATGCGAAAAGAAAATTTTATTTTTCTGTAAAATTCTAAGATTGTATATATGATACATTGTATAAAAAGTATTTGCATCTAATCTTTGCAAATAAAATCTAGAATCATGAACATGTTTAAAATAGTTCTAAAATAATTAATGATTGATTTTATTACTGTTTATGCAGAATTATTTTGATCTAAAATTATTGCAAGTGTTGTAGTTCGTCTATTCAGTCGATTTAGTATTGTTTGGGTCGACTCAGGATCCTGGTTAATCAGCTCAATTTTTGTTGAGCTGACTCAATGAAACAGACAGAAACTATGATTAACAATTTATCATCAATAAGTCAACTAAATCTCAGAACTTAGTCGACCCATTATGATGAGTCAGCTCAATCCAGGGATAAGCCAATTCAAGTTTCAGATATAAATAATCGTGCATGAAAATTAATTATAAAAATATTTTATAAAATTTGAAATTATTTTTAAATATCAAATCCCTACCCACAGCCTCAAAATTAATTGAGAATTAAGTTGAACAAATTAGATCTAAAATTATGAATTAAAAATCTAATGTCATTCGCATAAAATAGGGGTGATGGATTTATGGGTTAGCTTGATCAGATCCTCTTAATTGGGTTAGACCTAGAATTAGAATCAAAGATCAAATGGACTAAATAGAGAAATTGATTAAGTCTAATCAAAAATTGAATTAGATTAAATCAAAATTTTTTTAGAGCCAATACAATAGTTATAGTTGGTCGAGTCTATGTCTTTGATTAGACCCAAATAGATTTTGATCTTGAGCTCAGTGGTCGAACCCAAATCTATAAGTAGATTCAATTGAAACTGATTAACCAGTTGGTGTTTAAGATAAGATTGGCAGTCTTGATCGGTGGTCATTAATTGAGAGCTACTTGTATAGATTGAGTCTATGACGAGTTAATAGCATATCCTTTCCACTGATCTCACTTATCTGGCCAACATGGTGAATCAAATTTTGATCAGATCGCTTAATGATTAGGGTTAACCCATGCTTACTAGAAAATCAGTTCAACTGATTTAGGTGCCCTTAGTTGAACTTGTCTTTGTCCTTGACATGACTTGATAAAGTCAGTGAAAGGATTGATGACTTGTCAGTTGGATCGACTTGTTCTAGTCCACTCTGATCTGACTTGGTGAAGTCAATGGGAGGATTGAGATTAGCTGGTCTATGCATTTAATTATGTTAAATTATATTAATTAAAAATTTTAAATTATTAGGTACATAAAATGAGCTAGTATGGTGATAACTAGATCATAACCTTCCATTAAGATGAATGGTAATGGGTCCATTATTTCTGATTAACATTGCAGGCGCCATCCGTCTGGTGTTTCATTGAATGATGGAATTATTTTGCATCATATGATGACTCTATTGTACTATCTGATAAATGGTTGGATTGATCAAGCCATACTCGGATCAGATTATTCATTAGTTAGAATCACTGAGTCGATTTATGTTAATAGTTTGACCTAATCGAAAATTTCAGTAGAGGTCCATCACCTACTGAAATAAAATTTGAGGCAAAATTAATTACTAAAAATTATTTAAAAAAATAATTGATTGAGAACCTATCCATAGATGTATATGGGTTGGTCGAGCCATACTCGAGCCTGCATGCAGTCTGTGTGGATTCTAGTATTCGCTAAAAACTTAAGGTAATTCCTCGAATTAGAGTTAGAGGCTACTAATTCGTATAAAATAGTGAGAGAATCTTTAGACTAAAGTCCATATCTTTAGGTTTGATTAATTCATATACTAATTAGGTCTGTATTTTTTTTCAAAAATGACTAGCAATTTATCGTTCCACTCACTATTTGATAGTGATGAGCTTATTGGATCCAACTTCGATAGCCAGTATTAGAAGTTGAACATTGATCTTGAGCCCAATCTAGCTAAAAAATTTATGATTGAATCGAGTCAAGCAGACTATCACCCACATAGGCTAAAGAAAAACGAGCACTTAGTTGCTGGTCATGATGCTTATATGATAATACCTTATAATTTCTCTATATATGACACTATTATCTGGATATTGGATACTGAAAGTCCAGTTCACATATGCAATTCATTGCAAGGACTTCAAGTTAGTAAAAAATTTAAGAACAACGAGAGATTCCTAAATGTGGGATATAGAAGTCAAGTTCCAATCTTGACTTTAAGAGTTGTCGAGCTTGTTTTCAAGTCTAATAATGTCATTTTGAGTGGTTGTTACTATTGTTCATCTTTCTTGATCAATATAATCTCTGCTGGTCTTTTGGCCAAAAAAGGTTATAGTTTATCAATAAAGAATGATTATTGTGATATCATTATGAATGATGTTATAATAATACGAGGATAATTAAGAAATGGCATCTATATTTTGTCGCAGTCTGTGAGTGTAATGTACACTCCAAATAAACATCCAAAGTTAGATAATATCACAGATGCTTACCTTTGGCATTGTAAGCTCGATCACATTAACAAGAGCAGGATAAACAGATTAGCACAAGAGGGTATTCTCAATATCAATGATTGTGAATCATTGCCGACCTGTAAATCTTATCTTCTTGAAAAGATGACTAAGTTACTTTTTACTGAAAAAGATGAACGAGCTAGTGAAGTTCTAGGTCTAATACATAGTGATGTATGTGGACCTATGAACATTAGTGTCAAAGGAGGATATAGCTATTTCATTATATTCACAGATGACCTATCTAGGTATGGGTATGTCTACTTGATGAAACACAAGTCCGAATTATTTGAAATGTTCAAATGATTCAGTAATGAAGTAGAAAAATAAATTAAAAAAAGTATTAAAACTCTTCGGTCTGATCGAAAGAGTGAATATCTTTTCAGTGAATTTCTGACATATCTTGGAGGGAATGAGATTTTCTCACAATGGACTCCTCCAGGGACACCACAGCATAATGATGTTTCAGAAAGGAGGAATCAAATCTTATTGGACATAGTTCGATCTATGATGAGATTTATAAGTCTGTCAATCTTATTTTGGAGATATACACTTGAGACAGCCAATTTTGTACTCAATAATGTTCCAAGCAAGTCAGTTAGTAAAACATCATATGAGATATGATCAGGACGTAGGCCAAACCTCACTTATCTTAAGGTCTGGGGGTATCCGACTTCTGTCAAACGATTACAAACGAACTAGCTCAGACCTAAGTCCGATAAGTGTAATTTAGTAGGATACTCTAAGGAAACGAGGAGATATTACTTTTACCTCCCTGCTGAACAAAAAATATTTGTCAACAGTAAGACACTTTTTGAAAAAAAAAAATTTAGTGAAGGAATAAATGCCTTTAAAGTCGAGCTTGACGAAGTTCGACAGATAGAAGAACCAACACTAGTGACTGAATCTGAACCAAATTTGATTAGATCAAATTCAGAGTCCAATATAGAATCATCCTTAAGACGATCAGATAGAATACCGCGTCAGTCGGATAGATACTTAGGTTTCTTGATCCGGAATGGGGATCCTGTTGAGCTCGATGAGAACAACGAGGATCCAATCACCTACATAGATGTGATGCAAAGGTCTGACTCTGAGAAATGGCTAGAAATCATAAAATCTGAAATGAAATCTATAAAGATCAACGATGTATGGATATTAGTTGATCCACCTGAAGGGATAAAATTCATAGGGTGCAAATGGGTCATCAAAAGAAAAAGAGGCACAGATAGGAAGGTAGAGACCTATAAAGCCTATCTGGTTGCCAAGGGGTATCATCAGCATTATGGTATTGACTATGATGAGACATTTTCTCCTGTGGCAATGTTCAAGTCCATTCGGATCATGCTTGTGATAGCAGCATACCTGGACTATGAAGTCTGACAAATAGATGTGAAGACAGCTTTCCTAAATGGAGAGTTGAATGAAGAGGTGATATGATACAGCTTGAAGGGTTCACATCCACAAATGAGTTCAAAATATGCAAGCTTCAGAGATCCATTTATGGATTGAAGCAAGAATCTTGGAATTGGAACATACGTTTTGATAAGGTAATCAGAACATATGGCTTCGTTAAAAATGGAGAGGAACCCTGTATATATAAGTGGGCTAATGGTTCAGTAATTGTATTTCTTGTTTTGTATGTGGATGATATTCTCTTAATCAGGAATCATGTCCCTGCATTACAAGGAATAAAAGTGTGACTGTCGTCACAGTTCTCTATGAAAGATCTGGGTTAAGCAGCCTACATCCTAGGGATGAGGATCTATAAAGATAGATCTAAAAAGCTACTTGGGCTCTCTCAATCTATGTATATAGATACCATGCTGAAACGGTTCAGCATAAAAAATTTCAATAAAGGTTATCTTTGGATAGGCCATAGAATTTTTCTCTCGAAAAAGGATTGTCCGACAATCCCTCAAGAGAAAGAGCGTATGAATAGAATTTCATATACCTCGACAGTGGGTTCTATAATATACGCCATGATATGTACGAGATCGGATATAGCATACTCACTAGGAGTAGTGAGCAGATACTAATTAGATTCAGGTGAGAACTATTGGAAGGTTGCAAAAATCATCCTTAAGTATTTGAGAAATACTAAGGACTAGTGGCTCCTTTATGATAAATCTGACTTGAAATTCATGGGATACACTGATTCTAATTTTCAGTCAGATAGTGACGATTGCAAGAGCGTATCGGGATACATCTTTATTCTAAATGATGGAGCTGTCTGCTGAAAAAGTCTCAAGCAGCACACCGTAGCCGACTGTATGTGAAGTGGAGTATACCATGGTATCTAATGCTGCAAAGAAAGCTGTGGCTAAGAAAGTTTATCACCGAGCTTGGAGTGGCATCCTCCATCGATGGTCCAGTTTTATTTTATTGCGATGGTACTGGAGCCATAGCTCAAGCAAAAGAGCCGAAGGCACATCAGCGGATGAAGCATATTCTGTATCGCTATCATCTTGTCCGAAAGATCGTGGATCGAGATAATATTGACCTTCAGAAGATTGACAAAAAGAAGAACCTAGCTGACCCATTCACTAAAGCTCTTGCGGTAAAAGAGTTCGAAGATCATAAAATAAAAATGGGTATACGATACTATATCGATTGGCTTTAGTATAAGTGAAAGTTGTTGAAAAATATGTCCCAAAGTCAATCGTCAGTCTGTTGACGGTTGTGCTAATTGATATACTTGTATATAAATTAATTAATAAAATATTTATTTGATAATTTTCATCATAAACTTGTACATCTTCTATATCAAACTTTTGTGTTATGATGAAAGATACATAAAAGAATCAAAATCTAATTACCAACTTGTGAGTGTACTCCTCCTCCTCCTGCATGCTACCATCTCTGGGTCCGAGACAGACTCAGATTTATCATGATGTATATATGTATAATAATACAGACACCCAAGGGTGTAACTCTACCATCCTCTAGATTTACCATCATCTTTATTCTAGGACCACCCTTCGACCTTCCCATGCCCCAATATTTGCGACAACATAATCTTCATAGGCCATGACTTTTCACGTGCCTTTTATATATACATATCTTAATATTCTACATAACTTTATTTTGCATATATTATTTTTTAAAATTATCTTATAATTTTTTATAAATATAAAAAAAATTATTAATATATATATCCTTCAATATGATAGCTTTTTTAAATTTTTAAAATTTTTAAAATATTAGCGATGAAATTTTCTATCGTTAAAAAATCTTTTAATGATGGAAAGCTCTATATCCGTCGCTAATAGTTTAGTTTTTTAAAATTTAAAATTTTTTATTTTTTAAATATTAGTGATGAAAAATTTATGTCATAAATAATTGACGATTTACGATCATAAAATAATTTTATCATCGTAAATAGTTTATTATTTATGGTAAATAGTTTTCTTCAAAAATTATCTTTTATTTTTAAATTTTTAAAACATGCTTATTGGTGACGGAAAATATGTTTCCATCGCTAATAATTGAACTATTAGTGACAGATATGCTTTTGTCATAAATAGTTTGTAATTTATTTTAGTTTTTTATTTTTTAATTATTTATGACTAAAAAAATTTATCATGAAAAATATCTTAGTAGCGACAAATATTTTTCTTACATCACAAATACCTTACTTTTTGAATTTTTATTTTTTTTTTATTTCTCAGTTATTAGCGACAAAATATTTCACCATAAATTGTTAATATTTTTTGATTAAAAAATATATTTTTATCATAAATATTCTACTGATCTACGATATTTTTATTTTCATCATAAATAATTTTTATGTTTTAAATTTTTAATTTATCTAACTTTTTAAAGTATTAACGATGAAAATTTTATCGTTAATAATTCTTATTTGCGACATAAAATCGTCTTCCATCGTAAATAATTAAATTATTTGCAACACAAACTTGCATCGTAAATAATTAAAAATATCTATTTTTTAATTTTTTTTGACTTATTAGTGATGAAAATTTTTAATTGTAAATAAGGATTATTGACGATGGAAATGTTATTTTTGTCACAAAAATTTTGACATTTGCTGATGAAAATATTTTCATCGCTAATATTTATATATTTATAATTTAAAAAATAATTTTTATTTACGATGAAAATATTCATCAAAAATATGCTATTTATTATGGCGGAAGTTATTTTTTCACCGCTAATTTTTTTTATTTAAGATAAAAATTTGGAATCATCGTAAATATTTTATTATTATCGATGAAAATTTTTTTACATCATTGATATTCATATTTACGGTAAAAATTATTTTCATCGTAAATAAATTCGTCGCTAAAAATCTCTTTCCTTGTAGTGATTGTTTGGGTCGACTCAGGATCTTGGTTAATCAGCTTAATTTCTGTTGAGCTGACTCAATGAAACAGACTGAAATTATGATTAATAATTCATCATCAATAAGTCAACTAAGTCTCAGAACTTTGTCGACCCATTGTGATGAGTCGGCTCAATTTAGGAATAAGTCAATTCAAGTTTCAAATCTAAATAATCATGCATAAAAATTAGTTATAAAAATAATTTATAAATTTTAAAATTATTTTCAAATATCGAACTCCTACCCACAATCTCAAACTTAATTGAGAATTAAGTTGAACAAATTAGATCTAAAATTATGAATTAAATATCTAATGTCATTCACATAAAATAAGGGTGATGGGTTTATGGGTTAGCTTGATCAGGTCCTCTTAATTGGATTAGACCTAGGGTTAGAATCAAAGATCAAATGGACTAAATAGAAAAATTGATTAAGTCTAACCAAAAATTGAATTAGATTAAACCAAAATTTTTCTAAAACCAATACAATAGTTGTAGTTAGTCTAGTCCATGTCTTTGATTAAACCCAAATGGACTTTGATCTTGAGCTCAGCAGTCGAACTCAAATCCATAAGTAGATCCAATTGAAATTGATTAACCAGCTGGTGTCTAAGATAAGATTGGCAGTCTTGATCGGTGATCATTAATTGAGAGTTACTCTCATAGATTGAGTCTATGACGAGTTAATGGCATATCTCTCCCACTGATCTCACTTATCTAGCCAACATGGTGAATCAAATTTTGATCAGATTGCTTAATGATTAGGGTTGACCCATGCTTACTAAAAAATCAGTTCGACTGATTTAGGTGCCTCTAGTTTGACTTGTCTTTGTCCTCGACATGACTTGATGAAGTCAGTGAGAGGATTAATGACTTGTCAGTTGGACCGGCTTGTTTCTAGTCCACTCTGATCTAACTTGATGAAGTCAGTGAGAGGATTGAGATTAGCTGGTCTGTATATTTAATTCTGTTAAATTATATTAATCAATTTTTTTAAATTATTAGGTCCATAAAATAAGCTAATATGGTGATAACTAGATCATAGCCTCTCATTAAGGTGAATGATAATGGGTCCATTATTTCTGATTGACATTGCAGGCGCCATCCTTCTAGTGTTTCTCTGAATGATAAAATAATTATTCATCATATGATGACTCTGTTGTACTATCTGATGAATGGTTGGATTGATCGAGCCATACTCAGACCCGATTATTCATTAGTTAGAATCACTAAGTCGGTTCATGTTAATGGTTTGACTTAATCAGAATTTTCAGTGGAGGCCCATCACCTACTGAAATAAAATCTGGGGTGAAATTAATTACTAAAAATTGTTTGAAGAAACAATTGGTTGAGAACCTATCCATAGATGCATATGGGTTGGTCGAACCATATTCGGGCCAGTATGCAGTCTGTATGGATTCTAGTATCATCTACTCTAGATGATGTGCATATTGATCCATCAATTCTCAACATAAATGATGCTCAACGTAGATGATGCAGATATTGATTCCTCAAGCCTCTTTGTGACATAAATAGTTCAGGATGCATAATACTAAATTCAGATAACTATATATTTACAAGCTCTTCAACTTATATAAATAGCATTAGCACTCCTATGACACATAACTAACTTCCTGTCTCAAATCAACTCATCTTTCTTCACCCTTCCCACTTCCATCACTATCCCTGTTCATTCTTTATCCTCCCATTCTCCATGTGTGGTATAGGAACATGAGTGAATAACTTGTATAGTAAAGATTCCAACTGGTTTTCCAAGCCAAAAATGTCAGGTTCTAATGGCATCTGTCTGATGCTATATAAATAGTCTCACTGTATCTTCCAGCTTCAACGTTTATGCGGTCATTCATTATCGGTGAGAAGCAACTGAAATGCCAATGAATGTTGAAATGGTTAGGCATGATGTTCACAGGATTCTACCCACACATGTCAGCGTTAATATTCAAGTCCCTAGCGAAGACCATAACAGTTGAAGTTTACCACATCAACCCTTTATCCGCACCTAGAAAACCAGCCCTGAAATAATATCTTTGGTGCTATATTGACATCATCAATGGCATATATCACTTAAATCATTAATTACTCTCATTCTAAGAACAATCTGTACTAAATTAAATTAAGATACACGTGGGGGAGCAAATTGGGACTGCATCAAAATAGTTTCCTAAACTGGAGACGACTTACTTACATCTCTCTAGTTCGCAAGCTTTTGCCTATCTGGAAAAAACTTGGAGCTTTTGGTGCCAATCCAAGAATCTTGTTTTGTGGTTGGGTGTATGAAAGGAATCAACAAGAGAAGGAACAACAGAAAATAAAACAGAAGAGGGAAAACGTAAGATCCTGTCGTTGAGTGGCTCACTGGCTTTGGATTTTCTCCCAATAGGGATTTCAGACGTAGATTCAATCATTGTCAGAGAGCATTGGATAGGTATTTAAAACTACCCATCATACCCGCCGTGCACGTAATTAGGAGTATAATATTAAAATATTCGAATATTACTATTCTTTATCTTCTCGCATTTCACTATCTTATCTCTCGCAGAGCCCTCAGTCACGTATATTTTTCTACGTTAAGTGCAACCATTTAACGGTTTGTTTGACCATATTTAGTCCTATAGAGCCAACATAATCAAATGAATACTTTTGATTTAAATTAATTCTTTAAATAATAAAAATTTTATACCATTAAGGAAGAAGAATAAAAAAATGCATCATGCAAAGTTATTTGATCATAGCATCCATCAAGGGCTATTTGGCCACCCAATCCAACTTCTTTCACTTGGCCAATTAGGCCGAGATCATTGTTCATCAACATCTATTGACAGAATATATCTTTTGAATATTTTAAAAGTAATTACTTTAATTAATGGATCTGTTATCATTTCTTTAAAAATATATACTTCACAACAAGCTCATTTTTTTTGAAGCATATCAAAAGTATAATAATATTGAAGATCTATATACTTTCCTTTCGAACCAAATTTTTTATTTTTTATACTATTTATTATTATTTAGTTATCACACGTAATTTCTATAGACCTATCGATTTTATCTTTAATATTTAAATTTGTCAGAAAACCTTTCATCTAGACAGTTTAAGATACTTTATAACTATAAGCAATGTATTCAGCTCACTAGTGCTTTGCCACAAAATTTTATTTTTTACTGCATCAAGAAATATCTCTTCTATCCAGGAAGAAAATATAACCTGATGTGCACTTGCCATCATCTATACCATCAGAAAAGCCAGCATCAGAATATCCAATAACTTTTAAATCTTTGCCACTAATATTATATGTGAGGTTATAAGTTTTTGTCCCTTTAATATATTTAAAAATTCTTTTAATAGCTAACTAATGTGTTTCATCTAAATTACTTTGAAACCTACTTATAAGACTTACAGCAAAACTAAGATCAGCTCTAGTACAAAACATGGCATACATAATACTATAAGCTTGTGCATATGGTTTATGCTATATTTTAAATTTTTCTCTTCATTACATGGGCACAGTTTCTAAGACAAGTTCATTTTTTTATAAATGGGAGCATCCACTGGATTTGAATTGTGCATATGAAATTTCTTTAAAATTTTATTAAGGTATTGTTCTTGAGATAAATGAAGAGTTTTTAATTTTTTATTTCTAATAATTTAAATTTCTAATTTATAGGATGCCTCTTCTAAACCTTTCATCTTAAATTTGGGATTTCAGAAAATCTTTAATTTTATTTGTAGATGTAATATCATTTCTAGCAATTCAAATATCATCAACATATAAAGATAAACTATAAGATTACTCCTATTATTCTAGTGATATACACAATGGTTGCGACGGACATGGCAATAGTAAATGGCATATAGGCACGGATGTGGAGTCTAAGCTCAATCTTTTTTTATGGATATCTAAGAATGATTGACGGCTTTGATCGAGGCATGGATGTGGAGTCCAAGCTCAACTTTTTTTGGGGAACATGCGATTTCTTTTGACTTTTCGTTTGATTTGGATAGCTTCACGATAGATCAATAGCCTAGATTTTGAGAAAAGGGAAGGAGTGCAGAAGATTTCAAAGAAGAAAAGATGGGGAGTTTGGGCAAAAATAATGGACAACCTAACAAAATTGCAATTCCTTCCTTTTGTCCTTACTTGGATGGGCGAGAAGGGGAGGAGTCAATCACGACTCCTTGAGTTATGTTTGATCTGCATGGCTAATGCAACAACGAATTTTCATATGATTGAGGGAGGCATTATTTGCTTGGGCAATGAAGAGCTTGTGATGGCGCTGGAATTCCATTCTAATTCAACTCTATCACAAGATGTTAAGAAATGAATCCTCTTCAAATTCAACTAGATGAATAATACCAATGAAATAGATCAACAAGAGAAAATATGACAGAAAATAAAATAGAAGAGGGAGAAAATGTGAGATTTTGTGGTTGGCTGAATGAAATGAATCAACAAGAGTAGATACGATAAAAAATAAAATAGAAGAGGGAAAGTATAAGATTTTTTGGTTGGGTGGCTTCGGGTTTCTCCCGATAGAGATTTTAGATGTAGATTTTCTTTTGTATAAGATTTTAGATGTGAGTTCAATATTTTTTATAGAGCTCTACATAGGTACTTGGAATTAGCCATTATATCTACTTAGCACATAATCAGGAGTGTAACGTTAAAGCATCCAAACATTACTCCTCCATATCTCTTCATACTCAACTCTTTTTATCTCTTACAAAACTTCTGGTTATAAATGTTTTCTCATATTAAATGCAACCACTTAACAATTTATTTGACCATGTCAACCCCTATAAAGCCAGCGTGATCAAACAAATATTTTTGATTTTATTTAGTGCCTTAAATAATAAAAACTTGATACAAGTAAGAAAAAAAATAAAAAGGTATCATATAAGATTATTTGACCATTATATCGAGGGCTATTTGGTCACTCAATCTAACATCCTGAACATCTGTTCGTCAGCATCAAAATCACTGTTTGGTGTTGTTTCTCTAGCGAAGAAAGAATCATAACCGACCAGAAAACAAAATACTTTTTCTAGCATGAAAAATCTTATCTGACCAACTGATAGCCCCACCATTGCCTTAGAGTGCGTTTGGTTACACTTTTTGATTTTTAAAAATACTTTTTTTTTTTTTTTTTGCTATTGAATAAAAATAAAAAAGTAAAAAATATGTTTGGTAACTGCGTTGCTATAAAATAAAAGATAATATTTGGGGATGGCAGATGAAGAGCTCAACGAGGGAGAAGGATTCAGAAAGGGAGAAAGAAGACGATAGGAAAGTGAAGAGCTTGACGAGGAAGAAAGATTCAGGTTCTTTACTTTTTGATTTGGCGTTTTAGATGTGCGAAAATAAAAAAAAAAAAAAATAGTAAAGTAAATTTTGGAAAGCAAAAAAATTTTGCTTTGCATATAAAGCAATTATTTTGATTATTTTAATTTTTATTTTTTAAAAATTAAAAAAATATATTTTTTTAATAACTAACTAAACACACTCTTGGGCATCACAACACGAGCTGTAGCGATCATCCGAACCATCTCCCATATCTCAACAGGCTGTGGGTAATGACTCTGTACCATCTTTTGCAACGTGTGGCAGCTTTGGTGGAGAGAGAGAGAGAGAGCATTGCAGAAAAGAATGGCTAGTGGACTTTGTCAATGGGTTCCACGTCAGTGTTTGGTTGCGTGCACTTCTTTTTTTCTAGGCATCTTTGATGCAACTTCTTTTACCTGGATTACTAGATTTCTTAGGAATGCAATCGATAGGGACAGCCAAATTCTGGTGCATACTTGGGTCCGCATCCTAGGCACTTTCTAGTTGACATGGTGCAAAGCTGTTGGACATGGTGATGGGGAAAGGGGATGGTCAGGGGGAGCCACCTTGATCGGTTCTGCTGGTTACTTTCAGTCCATGGACTCTTGGCATTATTGAATTTTATGTACCAGGCATTGAGGTATTCCTGTAGGCATATTCGCTGCATTACTACAGAGATTGTTGAACTTAATGACAAGATTTCTTCCCCAAAAGGGGAGCTGGTTGCAATTTGATTGCCTTATATTGTAGCAAGGTTACTCCACGGAGTTGGTTATTACATCAATATTAGTGCAAATAATGCATTTGTTGATAGGCAAGTGATGTATCATTAAAGAATTTGGCAGCAAGTGAATGGAGAATGCCAGCATTCCTGCCTTATGAATCATTATGCTTAAAATTGGAGACACTGCTTTGATAAGATTTTAACTTGGTGCTCTAAAATTTGCAATTGACGGAGCCACAGATGGTGAATCATTTTACAAACTATCAGCTGAGTTCTACATATAAATACCATCTAGTTGATATTGTTTGCTTTACCTAACCTTTCGTGCTCAAGTCTCCTAAGTTTGTAAACTACCAAGCGTATGAAGCTCATGTCAGTTGTGTATTCCTGAATTTATTTTTTAAGGTAAAATATTCATGAATTTTTCAAACTTATAATAATTAGGTTTATCTCTCTTTTTTTTGTGGGGTTGGGGGATAGGTAGGTTTTACTCCTAAATATTGATCAATTCATCGTATCGCATGATGACATGAACAATGATGTGCTTTGCTAGTGTCAAGTAGATATCATGAGTTCCTCTGACTTGTATATATAAATAAATTAATTTAGCTCTGAGGTGACGTCAATCCTACGATGAGAGATGCAACTAACTCCCAGCCTTTCAACTCATTTTCCTTCACTTCTCGAACTACCGTTGCTATCCCTTGCCCGTGACCTAGTGGTCCTACGAGAATTGGTAGCTCTCGATCTTGTCCCCGCTGGGCTCATTGGAAGTCGAAGCCGCCTCATTAAAATAATGTGCACGGTTGCAGACGTGGGTCAGACGTCGGTGTGATGCAGTCCTGTCCTTGACTGGCTTGTAGCATAGCTTGATAGGTCGTCCTGATCTCTTCGTTCCTTTGCATGGGAATTTAGTTGAAAAAAAAATAAAGAAGGAGACAGATTCTGACGTGATACCAACTTTTTTGAGGAAGGCCTACTCATGCTCATCGCGCAAATCGCAGCCTACGTAGCATCATTGCTTCTTTGATGGTGTGGTGGTTACCAAATCCTTAGCATGCCCAGGTCCTGGGATCCTCTCTGACTCGATCCATAAGTATATATCATAAAGTAAAATAACCGCGACAAATGCGCAGAGGAAAAGAATTTCACCTACAACGGTAGGTAGACTGGTGAAAGATTGAAGACGACAACCTTCTCTGCAGTAACGTTTTCTGGTTTTCGATTCTTATGTGCATAAATTACTAGATGGTAGAAGAGGCTGAGCATTGGCCAATGGTATGGTTGCTTTGTAGCAACGTTGAGTTTATGGGTTCGACACATGAAAATAACTTTCTGTATGATGGGATAAGACGGCATAAATTTCACCATCTCATTGAATTTTACCGGCAAAATATTTTGTCGTTTGCAGCATTAGGTGATGTTCGGTTGTACGTAGTCATCAAAGACGTTGACGCGACAAAGGGCTGTGATAAAATATGATTCTTATCATAATTTATCACATGGGTGATGCAAGATGACGAAGAGTTTAGCTCAGTCATGACCGTGGATAATGAAAAATAGAAGCTTCTTTGCCTGTGATAGGTAGCACAACAATTTATGAATGAGCAAGTTGGTCCAATCGTGCTACTCTCAGATATTTTATTTTCTAATTTTATCGTTGATCAGTCTGATCATTAACCTTTATTTAATCAATAGCTTTTTTCAGAATAATATAATCCATCCAAAGTGGGTATATGACTCCGGCTTCTTGGATTGCACCGGAGAACCAGAAGCTCAAACAGCACATGAACAGAAGCTTGAAGTTGTTCCGAGAGCATCATGGCTACCAGGGTCTTTGTGGATTGGAGGGTAAATCCAGTCAACAAAAAGAGCCATGGTGGAGTCAGAAGTTCATATTTCATCTACTGTAAGTAGTCATCAAAGATGTTATCATATCTAATAAAAATTTTTTGTCGTTTGCAGCATTGGGTGATGTTAGGTTGTAAGTAGTCATCAAAGATACTATCATAATTTATCACATGGGTGATGCAAGATGACGAAGACTTTAGCTCAGTCATGATCGGGGATAATGGAAAATGGAAGCTTCTATGATTGTGATGGGTAGCACAACAATTTATGAATGAGCAAGTTGGTTCAACCGTGCTACTCCCATTTCGTGATATTTTATTTTCTGATTTTGCCGTTGGTCAATCCAACCATCAAGTGGCCTTTATCCAATCAATAGCCTTTTTCAGAATAATATAATCCATTCAAAGTGGGTATATGACCCCGGCTTCTTGGATTGCATTGGAGAACCATAAGCTCAAACAGCACTCGAACAAAAGCTTGAAGTTGTTCCGAGAGCACCATGGCTACCCAGGTCTTTGTGGATTGGAAGGGAAATCCAGTCAACAAAAAGAGGCATGGTGCAGTCAGAAGTTCATATTTCATCTACTGTAAGTAGCCTCACACACTGCTCTTTGTTCTTCTACTCATCTGATTGCAAAATTGGTGCTGACAAATCTTATGTGGTTTTATAGACATAACAAGAACAAAGCAAAAAAGTGACAAAAAGTGAGATTTTGATGTCTGCTGCTTAAGAATTAACGAGTTTGCTCATTTTGCAGTCATGGTAGTGATGGGAAACATAGCCTTTGTGCCCAACATGCTGAACTTGGTTAACTACCTACACGGCACCATGCATATGGGCATTTCAAGCTCTTCAACCACGGTCACAAACTTTATTGGTGCCGCATGTGGCTTTGCTCTGTTGGGAGCCTTTCTTTCAGACTCATATATCACACGATTTAAAACCATACTCATATTCGGTCCTGTGGACTTCTTGGTAACACGTCTCTCCCTTTCTGCTGCATGAACTCATGCAGCTTCTCTATTTGTTTGTTCTTTTTTATATGTACATATTTATCTATCTGAAAAGAGTTAGGCTCATTGAAAATATCTTGCCTTTCTTTTTCCATTTTCTGTTCTTAATTTTGTATCGTGGAATCAAAATCTTGAGACCTGTTCCATAAGTTGCTTAATATTAAGGGTCACATAAATCCTTATATGTAAAGAATAATGGAGGTTAAAGATTATTAAACTTCTACACTTAATAGCAGTTAGCACAAGTACATTTACACACAAATAGTGACCAACAAGGAGATTTGTTTCAAAGATGCCCAAGCTAGAAGTTATGATGATAACAGAAATTACAATGATACAATATGACACACCTGCCAAAGATGTTCTGCTCTTGGTTTATTTAACAAATTGATATGGAAATTAGAGCTGTTTTATCTCACAAATCTCCTATTTCAGGGTTATGCGTTGCTAGCGTTGCAAGCACACCTCCCATCACTCCATCCATCAGACTGTGACATGAATGGGCAACAAAACAATTGCGAGCAAGTTCATGGCTTCAACTCTGCCCTGCTTTACATTGCTCTGTACACCACTGCTTTGGGTGAGGGCTGCGTGCGTGCTGCCTTGCCATCTTTGGGGGGAGATCAATTCGACGACAAGGACCCAGTTGAGTTACAACTCAAGTCCAGCTTTTTCAACTGGTTCACCTTTGGAATTTCATTAGGAGGTTTCATAGGCCTCACACTTGTGGTGTGGATTGAGAGCAACAAGGGATGGGATATTGGTTTTGGTGTCTCTGCACTTGCAGTTCTCCTAGGAGTGCTAGCAGTAGCTGGTGGTGTCTCTTTCTATCGCAATCAGATACCAAAAGGAAGTCCTCTGACTCGAATAGTGCAGGTAAATCTTCTAAACTAGAAGATAAATTTAATATGACATGTTCGATTGTAGGGCTCAAAATTCTTTATGGCTTTAAGAGAATAGGTTCCAAGACTCTAATATGTTTTGTTCATCAGTATGTCTCAAGTTTCTTTCAAACAAATTTAAATCATACTAATGGGTTCGAGTGCTATATTTTGCTGATCTTCCCCACTTCAGGTTTTTGTGGCTGCATTCAAAAATCGAAAGCTCGTGTTGCCTGAAAATGTAGACCAACTGCAACATAATTCTGAGGATATGGATATCATTGAAGTCCTTCCTCACACAAAGGGTTTCAAGTGAGTCTCAACATCATCTAGTGTCTCTATTTTGTGTATGTTCATGTTTTCAGAAAAAAAAAAAATAAAATAGTGACACAAAAGAATTAATATCTCGCACCATGTAGCATCTAAAACAAATTGATGTCCCAACTAAACTTTTTAAGTAGCATCGTTGTTCACATAATGACCTGCATGTTCATATGATCATTGACAAATATTCTATTTTTGTGCTCATTAGATTCCTTGATAAAGCTTCAATTAATCATGGAGACACAGGAACTTGGTCCTGCACTGTAACACAAGTGGAGGAAACGAAAATTATACTTCGAATGCTTCCCATCTTAATCAGCACTGTGCTTGGTTACTTACCTACGCCTGTTCTCTTGACATTCACTGTCCAGCAAGGCAGCACTATGAACACAAAGCTTGGGAAGATCCACATCTCCCCTGCAACTCTCTTTGTAATTCCAGTGATATTTCAGATGGTGATCCTGGTAATCTATGATCAATTCATTGTGCCCTTCGCACGAAGGATCACAGGATACGTAGGAGGTATTACTAACTTGCAACGTGTGGGCGTTGGTTTCGCTGCTTCAGCATTAGCAACATGTGTGGCGGCATTGGTGGAAAGGAAGAGAAAAAACATAGTAGAAGAGCATGGGCTAGAAAACTTTGAAACTGGTGTCCCCATGTCTGTATTTTGGCTAGCACTGCAGTTCTTTCTTTTGGGCATTGTTGATGTAACTTCCTTTGTTGGATTACTGGAATTCTTTAATGGCGAAGCTTCGAGAGGAATGAAATCAATAGGAACAGCCATATTCTGGTGTGTACTTGGGTTGGCATCCCTGTTGGGAACTTTCCTGGTTGACATGGTGAACAAAGCTACCAGACATGGTGATACTGGAAGGGGGTGGCTAGAGGGAGCCAACTTGAACAAGAGCCACCTTGATTGGTTTTACTGGTTAGTTACAGTCCTTGAACTGGTGGCTCTCTTCAATTATATGTACTGGGCAAGGAGGTATGTCTATAGGCATGATCCCCGTATACCTCAAGAGCTGACTGAAATAAATGATAAGGATTCCTCCAAAACACAAGAGGTGGTTGCAATTTAATCGCATCGCATGTAACAGTTGTTATCTTCCAGAATAATTAGAAATTTGTGATATCAGTGTATGAATATTATTGAAAGCACAAACAATGTAAATGCATCAGTAAGAAGACTGTTTGTTATAATAGACAATATGATGAAGAATTAAAGGATTTTACACAAAAAGGAAAGAAAAAAAAAAAGAATAATTAAAAGTAAAAGTTCAATCTGACGTCCTCATCTAGCTAATGCAGTATGGATGGTGACATGTCTTATAAACTATTAACTGATGTAAATACGAGCATCATATGGTGCTTATTCATTTCGTTACCTAACCTTTGCTTGCTCAAGTCTCCTAAATCTGTAAATTGTCACCCATGTGAAGCTTATGACAATGATTATTCTTGACTTTCTCTAACTCACAAAAACGGATTCTACTCTGGATTGCATAGATATTGATCCATCCAATCTCAACATAGATGATGTAGACATAAATAGTTCAGGATGCAGAATATTAAATTCAGCTACCATTCACGAGCTTCGCCAACTTATATAAATAGCATTAGCTCTCTTATGACATATATCTTGCAACTAAAAGCACACAACTAACTTCAGTCTCAAATCAACTCATCTTTCTTCACCCTCCCAACTTCCATCACTATCCCCGCTCATTGTTCATCCTCCCGTTCTCTGAATCAGAATCATATACAACTCCATTTATAGGAAAATCCAGTAATTAAGTATATCATAAATTACTCCCGGGCTTTAGTTTAGTGGCTCTGCAGTAGTTGATATACTACTGGTAAGATTCCCTTCTAACCTTGAAAAATAATAACTACTTAATTGATTTATTTAAGCAGATTTCTTCATTACTAGACAAGCAAAACAACCTGCCTACTATTCCATTAAAGTACCATCTCTTATGGCATGATATAAAACCCAAGTAATGAGCTGCACCCAATTAATAAGAAGAATATCCCAAGATTCTGGCCAGCAAATATTCCTAAGTTTAATAAATTTTAACAAACAGATGTTAATGATCAGAGCCTACACAATGTTTGCCAGGTTAGAAATATCTGGCCATACCATATTTACATAACTATTCTAAAAAAATAATATTTTAAAATTCCTATGCACATCATTAATCAATGGAATAGTTATTCTCACTAAACTAGTAGAGTCAACCTACATCACATATGGGAAATTGCTTTCTTCCATTGGTTCCTTCTATTGTTGGTTAGGACATCATTGTCATGACTCATGTTGATGGATTTTTTTTATATTTTTTATTGGCTCAAAAATTTGCATTCTATTCTGATCTCAAAGTTGATGAGTGCACCAATAGTTCAGATGCAACAATCAGCATATGTGCCATCTCTATAGTGAAGATTCTAATTGGTTTTCCAAGCCAAAAATGTCAGGTTCTGATGGCATCTGTCTGATGATATATAAATAGTCTCATTGTATCTTCCAGCTTCAACGTTCATGCAGTCATTTATTATCGGTGAGAAGCAAATGGTGTTATTCCATAATGATGATATCATTTGAAGCACTCAATTGCTAAATCCACACAAGCCACATGGCTGCGTGCAACTGAAATGCCATTGAATGTTGAAATGGTTAGGCATGATATTCACAGGACTTCATAGAACTCCTCATATGCCTTTTTCCCATTGCCATCACTCTTGATGAATGAGCGGGCATGCATAATGGAAGGCAACAACATTAATTGTTTTCCTTTATCTATCAAAGCAAGATCGATGCACAAACTACAACATTGGAGAACAAATGCTTGCTGTGTCAATCCTTTCTCAAGCTTTAAACAAGTATTAACCCCAGTTACCTAAATCAGAAGCAGAAGGCAGAGCAGGGAAGGGGAGCTCTTGACAAAAAAATTAGGATAAGCGCCTAGGAAGTGGTCACTGGAGCATGACTTTAGAGAGTTCTGAAGCAAGTGGGGCACCAAGGAAAGAAGATTTTGACTATGAGGCATGAGCTTATGGAAATCTAGCATAGAAAAAATGGTTCAGCAGACAGTGAACTACCTCTGACTCACTTCCACCTAAAGACAAAATTAGACTGCCATTCTGGCAGAGTAGTTTTATCTGATTAATTGGGTTAGGTGAGAAAAACAGGGGTAGTAGGCTTTTTAAAATATCTATTCTACTCTTGAGAAAAAAGTAGGCTACAAAGATTGTTTGACAGTAAACTAGCATAAACCTGGTTGATTCCCCTCATTCTACTTAAATCATGAATCAAACCAGGACTTACCATAATGACAAAATCCTTTTTGCCTACCCTAGGAAAAAAACACAAAAGAAAGACTTTATAATCCTCTCTCTTTCAACTCTTTTTCTTTATTTATTATCACCACCCCTACGAAACCTTAGCATGGGCATCTAGGCAGACCAAGCCCAATGCTCGTGGAACCAGTACTTAGATGTGGGATGAAATGGTCAAGGGATAACAACTCTCAAGTTTTGAAGCCTCAACCTGTCACTTACAATGCGAAAGAGTGTACTGCTGAGCTACAAGCTCAGGTACATCTGTCAATTAACTAAAATATTGGTGGGGCATCACCAATTATCTCAAAGATATAATGAGAAAATTATCCAGGTCAAACAATTGTCGAAACATGAACCTCATTCAAATAAATAAGAGATGCAACCCTTGGACCACAGCCTAGATTGCACTCACAATGCCAATATCTAGAGAAAGTGGATGTTGAATTGAACTGTGTTCTGTTATTTCTAGGGGTTTCTCAGAAGCATTTAATATAAAATTTTATTGGCTTCTTTAATTTCTCTATGTTCATTTTTTTTTTCCTTTTTTTTTTAGGGGGGTACCAAAAATATTCAAACAGAAAGGAAAACAATTTACTTCTATTCACGCATTGATTAGAAGCAAAACCATCTTTCAGAATCCAATTATCATCATATTATCCCTACTCACCATTAAAAATGTAACAAGATATCAATATATTAAAAGTACAAGAAGATTTGAAAGGGGAAAAAGATAAAGAAAAATTTCCATACCCTCGTATTACTCATACAATTTCAAGAGTGTCAGCCATTTATTCAGTGTTATACACATACCTTCATATCACTCATACAAAGGTTTGAGACACAAGGTCCTGGATTCACGAGCCTTCCAGCAGTTTTTGAATGTCCATCTGCAAAAAGTATGACCACTATAAGAATGTAGCAGACGAAGATAAACTAACAGAGGTAGACCGAGGTAATTGAACCTCTATTTTCAAAGGTGAGGTTGTTGGTGCATATCTCTCCACAACCCTTCCATTTTTGTCCACCAGAAATTTTGTGAAGTTCCACTTGATGCTATCCCCCAGGAAACTACCTTTCTGTGATTTTAAGTACTTGTAGAGGGGTGCAGCATTCTTCCCATTCACTTCAATCTAGAAACACAAATGTGTGTGAGCTACACATGTACTCCTACATTACGTATTTTTCTCAAATCACATCTTTCATGAAAATATCTCGATCTATTTAATGCAAGACTGAAGGAAGTCGATGAATTTCTTGAATATAATCAAAGAAATAAGCCAATAAAAAAAGGTGATTGTTTTAATCCATTTTTCTTATAAAAATTTGTGACTTGCATCTTTCACTGCTAAACCCACACTTTTAAACTTTTAACCAAGACTCATTGTAGATCTAGGGAAAAGTTTCAGGCTTAAATTGCATAACAATAAGAAAGGTTGCCTTTTGATTGTTTAGGCAAACCCATATCCAACCCAAAGTTGGGTTTGCAAAGCTTTTACAGAGGGTTACTGTTCAATCAAGAGCCATTTGTGTTTAGCACTCAAATGATAGAACATAATAACTAGTATATGAAAATTAGTTTCTCTAGAAAAAAGTTTATGCAATTTTAAAAAATAAAATATAGTTGCAAGAAATGTGCATTACAGGCAAGTTAAATCACTGGGTTTTATTGCATTTCATTTTTAAATAGTGAATCAGTAGCTAATGCCTAACATGCAGCATGCAGATTCCAGAAATTCCTCTCAGCTAACTGCTTGAGACAGCTGAAGGGCATCCTCAACCATTCTTTCCATGGAAATTTATTCATCTTTTGTTTCATTGGCAAGTAAAAGCATGTCTAAAACTGGGGATGTTAACCTATAACCGTTGAACAAATAAAATGTCACCCTTTTTCTTTTCTTTTGAGAACAACGATGGGAGCAGCACCAATCTTTTGTCAGAAATGATAGAAGAATTACAATGCCAAACATTTGGGGAACACTTCCTGAGGTCTGAAACCTAGTCCAAATAGAGGACATGCAATCACTAGGCTATAATCTTGTTAGCCTCATTAACTTTATTATAAACAGGTGGGCTTCAGCCCTCCTTTCCTCTTAGAGAGAGAGAGAGAGAGGGAGGTGGGGGAAGGGGGAGTAGGAGGAGGAGGTGTCACACCCCGACCCGAGATCGCAAGCTAGATATTGCAGTAATCACCACATACTTATAGAGAACTCTCTCCACAAGTATACAAGGCATTTTATGATAATATTTTAAAACAAATAGCGAAATAAATAGTCAATAAATTAATGTTCAAAATTTAATTTAAATAACTAGACCAAAATCAAATGTCTTACAAAATAATATTCCACAATCATGCATCTAACTTTAACAAAACCTAATTTAAAATAAAGATATCAAAATTCTGCTTTTCCAAAATGCATCTCCAAGTCAAGTCAGATACTTAAATTCATAAAAATAGTAAAAAATATAAAATAATGAGTTAGATAGCCCAATAAGCGACGAACAGTTCAATTAGATAAATAAGCAATAATAGTATATTGAAAATGCATGCAAAATACATCAAATCAAACTCCAATTCAAAATATATAGTACTATCCAAATAAGATGCATGCAAGTTTAGTCTTTCCAAATTTATAATTCAGTCGTAAGTTAATTTCTTTCAAAACATCACATTCATCTCGATAGCCATAAATTATGACCATATTTATACCCTGTGGCTAGGTCAGAGTATGAGCTTAGTCAAAGTGCCATCGTATAACCCCCCATGGCTAAGTATCAAAGTGCCAACGTACAATCCCTACTGGTACGATCTTAAAATACTAGCACATAACCCCTTCTAGTAGCATATCAAAATATAAGCACATAACCCCACTTGTAGGATATCGAAGTATCAGTGCATAATATCCACTGATAGGATATCAAAAATATCAATATATAACCCCCCTAGCAGAACATTGAAATACCTATGCATAACTCCTACTAGCAAAGTATCGAACATACCAACGTATAACCCCAACTGACAGAGTATCTAAACATAGTCTAGCTGCAAATCAAAATCTGTCTTAAATCAAAACTCTTTTCTCAAAGATATATTTCATATTTCAAATCAAAAAGTTCATGAACCATGTGACACCAAAATCAATTAGTATAATCCATATTAAATTCAATATGTTCGATAATAAATTATTTAATATTTCAAAAAAAGACATATTCGGCAATTTAAAATACCCTGCATCAAATTCATAAAAAAATTTAATATATAAAATATATTATAATTTATCGATAAATCTAAAAAAAATGAAGCATTACTTACCTTGCGAATGAAACTAACCAATAGATTTAATTAATTATAAGAATCCTCCTCCGCGCCTAATATCCAAAAATTATATCCTTATCAGATTTTTGCCATGATTATTTTCAGAATAAAAATCCTAAGTCCCGGTATCCTTATAGGGCTAGCCAATCGGTAGCACCCGACATCCCGATCAATCTTATCAAAAGCATCCAATTGATCCACTACAAATTAAAAATCATGCTCGGATGCTAGGATGCAATTGATGGAAAAATCTAACGGTGCTTGGCTTGGCCAGATGAGGACCGATACATCGTCCGGCTACCATAGGTCTGGACCCCTTCGCTAGGGTCAATCAAGGTCATTGAAAGAAGATCTTCCTAGGATCCAAAAAATCCTAGTAGAGAGAGAACCAATTTAGAGAGAGAAAGTTATAGATAGAGAAGCTAGAGAGATAAACTTATAGAGAAAGAAAGGGAAGAGAGAGAAAAGGGAAAATGTAAAGAGATAAAAACTCTCTTTTCTTCTCTATGTTTTTTTCTTCTTTCCTTCTTTTTTTTCTTTTTCTTGGCAGAACAGGAAACTTATGTACCCCCGTTCTTCCTGAAACAGGGGAGACTCAAGGCTGGTGGTGGCTATCCCTATGGATGCAGACTATGGTGGCACAACCCAAGATTCCCAAACCGATGATTGGCGGCGATGATTGGCTTCGAAAATCAAAGAAAACAACGAAAATGAAAATTCTTTGTACATCGCATCCGGTGTAGAAAAAATGCACCGCCCCACCTGATTGGACCATATAGCCACCGCTTTTCAACAAACATTTAATGCCTGCAGTTTCATTTTTTTGTTTAAAATTTTAAATGACGAAAATGCCTCTCCTCTTTTGAAAAAATTATAATATCTTGTGGCCATATTATGACATCATGCAGTCAAATTATGACTTCCTGCACAGGATGTCATATTTTTTCTTCCAAAAGTCACAAAGAGGGAAGGGTATTTTTCTCATTGAAAATTTACGATGCTTTCCGATGCTCATTTAATACCTATAGTTCTATTTTTTTATTTGAAATTTTAAATGACAAAAATTATCCTCCTCTTCTGAAAAAATTATGACATCCTACGGTCGTATTATGACATCCTACGATCAAATTATGATTTTCTGCACAGGATGTCATAATTTTTCTTTCAGAAATCATAAAGAAGGACATTTTCATCATTGAAAATTTATAAAATTTTTAAATAACGAAAATACATCCTTCTTATGACGTCCTGTGGCCAAATTATGACTTCTTGTGCAAGAAGTCATAATTTGATTATAGGATGTTATAATATGACCATAGGATGCCATAATTGTTTCAGTAGAGGAGGGATATTTTTATCATTCAAAATTTCAAATGAAAAAACGAAACTACAAGCATTAAATGCGCATTAAAAAGTGATGGCTGCATGGCCCAATTAGATAGGACAGCACATTTTTTCTACACCGAGTGTGATATACAAAGAATTTCTCCAATGAAAAAGAGGAAAAATAATAGGACTTAGTTATTCTAAGAAAAATCCAACAATTGTCGGTCAGAATCAAACTCCATGGACTAAGGAAGATGAAGAGGAGGATTAATTAAAGGATTGAAGGATCCTTACCTCTTTTCCAATGGTGTTTGGCCGCGGCAATGGTGGGCAATATTCGGCAAAGGTAAGCAAAAAGACATTGGTGATTTCCTCGTTTCGAGGCTTCGATCTTCAATGAAAAGGACAAGAAGCCCTCTTCCCTTTAAATAGAGCCAAAGAGAGGAGTCAACTCTTCCCTGGCTTTGATTTTCACCATGAAATTGTGAGGAAGACGACCTCCATCGAAAGTCTATTTCTTCGTCCAGCACATGCAAAGCATGTGCCACCCCTTTTTCCTTTTTTTTCGTTGTGCTTTAAAATCATGTGGCCTATTTGGGCCGTTCTCCTGGTGGTTAGCTGGTCAAGCGGACCAGGCCCAGTTTAATATTAGGCCTGTTCGGACTGGGTATTGTGGGAGGAGAACAGGAAATAGGTTTTAGTTTTTTGCAACATAGAGTTCCTGCACTCTAACAGAATAAGGTGCTTTCAAGGAGAAGGTTGCTGCATGAAGATCATTCTGCTTCCTAACGATCCACTATAAACTAGACTAGTAAGGACTACATTTCCTTATTGAAGACCAAGTCAACTGCATTGTTCACTTAGCTATTCAATGTAAGCCATCTAATACCAGGACATAGAATGATAGAATTGATAAAAACTTCGATGTAAAGAACACACAAAGTTTGTTTGCTCATACATGTGCCATGCAGATCATCACTCCTGCACCATGCAAAGCATACAATTCATCAAATGAAGAAAACATGAACATCGCAGAAAGAACTTTCTTTTTTTTTGCATTTACCTTATCAAATATGGGGAACTCAGCTTTGAACATTCTGCAGGCAACCTCCTGAATTTCCTCATTGCTTCCAGGTTCTTGGCCACCAAATTGGTTGCACGGAAATGCAAATATCTCAAATCCTATTTACCAAATATCCAGAAGCAACTTCAATGATCCTTATCAAGGATTGTTGAGCTAATAGATCATTTTGAGAAAGGGATAATAAACAAACCTTTATCTTTGTACTTCTCATATAGAATATTCATCTCCTTATAGTTGGAATGAGTAAATCCACTGCATCGTTCGAGATTCAGTATCAATGAGCTGTCTGTCACAAAAATGGTATCCACAAAAACTACTGCAACTTTGACAAAAACAAGATCTAAAATAGAACTAGTATGAGAAATTCTAAGTTGGCAAAATTTGACTTACATAAAAAAAAAAACAAACTATTATTTCTTGATAATGATGTTTCCCAATTGGATGCTTAATCATTAAAATGCTTCAAGTTAGTGTTAGTTCTATATATTGATAGTGTCACTGCATGCAGAAGTACTGGCAACACTAGTGTAAAGTGAAAAAATCGGTTGGATGCTGAGGAAATACACCATGAGAACTAATTAAGTAGCTTGCCAGTTAGAGCGAATTGTTTGGGGGGTACAAAATATCTAGTACTTCAACAACGTGATGTAGTTCAAACATGGGAGTATGATTTTATTTTTCAATTTTCGGGTATGATTTTATTTTTCAATTTTAGGATCACGTTATTAATGTGGCAGTTATACCCATCTCTAGTATAACTGAGTGATCCAAATATCAGCCAATAAGAGAACTCTTCAATCAGCCATAGATTAAAAGCCACAGTGTTTGATTTAGCATCACATACTCCAAAAAGAAAAAGGCACATAATAATGCTGCATGGTTTCTTTCTTGTAAAAGAACAGCAGATGTACTCATGGAAACATCAAAGATATGTTTATCGATGAAATATTGTCTTTGAATACAAATTCAGGATCACTTTTTCCAAATCTAACCTAAAGTCACATGACTCCATGAAACATTGAAAGATAGAAGATGAATTTACAAGAGTCATCAGAAACATAGCAAAAATTTGCACCATGTACATGTATAAAAGACATGAATAGATTTCATGGTGGAGCTTTTTATAACGTGTTATTCAATCAGGATTTTATTTGCTTTTGGATCAGTTAAAGAAGATGCCTCATTCCAAGAGATATAGGCTCATAAAAGCTAAAATTAAGATAAAATGCAAAATCAAAAATCACATACAAGAAACATCCTATAGTCAGCCAAAAACTAGTGCTTTGGAACTTCCCACAAACTTCTTCCATATCTCTTATAACCTTTCCTTTTTGTTATTTTTACCTATATATCAAGCAAAAAAAAAAAAATGTAAAAGCCTAACAGCAAAGTGACTTATGATTTCTCGGTTTGAAGCAGCAATAAAGCTTTCATTCTAGAACATTTTTAGCCACATAAATTCAATCTTTAGATTCCCTGAATCTCAAAACTCATTGCATAAGACGACTTTCAGAAAGAAATGAACTCAGAACTATTTCATGATTAAAAGAAGGGGACTTTGATTGATCAAACTGAATTTGAGTATATACCATTTAGAAGCAACATTGACAATGAGAAGAACCTTTCCATTGTATGTGCTCAGGTTCACATCGTTGCCGTTTATATCCTGCATAAAATTCCATCAGAAGAAGAGAAGCAAAATTAAAAACACAAATTAAAATAAAAGTATTACACTACAGCAAATCAATTAAAGAACACTATGACAGCACCCAACCAACTTCCATGTTTCCCTTGGAAAACAAGAAATATTTTTTCAGGACAATAAACAACTCCAATCCCTTTGTAAGTAAAACCAATCTCCGAGTCTACACTATAGATTGGCCATACTCAAAAGATCGGTTTTTTAACACATGGGTGTCACCAAAATCTCATCTTGACAGCAAGCATTAGAAGGTGGCGATTCAAAATCCCAGAACAAGGGACATATTAAGGGGCTTGAGACAATAAATCCTGGAAGTGGATGAGTATAAGAACCCCATACCTTAACGGTGATATCATAGATGGATTTGGGCATCTCTTCTGCCATTTTGCCAGGAAAAGCGGGGTTCCTTAAGCCGAAGAAGAGGAGAGCTAAACCCAGAAAGAAAACAGGCCAGGACAAGCTTGGTTGCATGTGTTCAGTGGCTTTTGCAAGAAGGGGATGGTGGAGAGGAACCCACGACGGAGTAGAAGAAGAGAGGATATCATTATCAAGGGAGCCGGAGAAATTTATGTTGGATACGATCATCTGATAATAGCGAGCGTGTGCCCGCATTCGCGATGACACGAAAATTTTGGTTTTAAACTACTTTTACGGGAAAAAAAAAAAAGGGGAAAATTTTTCTTCTATTTTATAGAATTATAATTTTTTAAAATATTTTATATTCAGATTCTCATAAATATACCTATTCACGTCTAATTTAATTTAATACATACAATTTACCACAAAAATTATAGATTTTGTATTAAAAATATGCATCTATCCTTTGATATTAGGAGAAAAAAAAACCTTAAAATAAATTTTATATCTTTCTATACAATTTTATCTTTGAATTTTAGATGCAGAAAATAATGTAAATATATATTAAATATGTATCAAATATTTTAAATTATATACTGAATGTTTGATATGCATTAGATTATCATAATATCTTATTTTTAAAATAATAATAAAATTATTCATAAATTATGAATATATATTATTTAAAAAAAAATTAAAAATTAAATTTGGTATTAAGACATCTATTCTCAACTTTGAAAGATATTTTATATTCTTACTCTTTAAATTACTCTTGCATTAGAATAATATGGTCGTCTATTTGTATCAAAAAATTAAAATTAATAAATATATTTTTATATAAATTTTATAAATTATTTATTATATATATATAATTTATAATTATAAAAAAAAAATATTATGTTCCTTCCGTCAACAGCAAGACCTCTGCAGCCTAATGGGAATCTTCAATAGTTGGATAATTGCGTATGGTTGATTATGATAAGCTATTGCTTTGGTGATATTACTCTTATACCTTTTTTTTTTCTTACAATATTAACCAATGAGACTTATAAAGAAAGATTATTACATATCAAGTGGAGAAGAAATATAAGGTATGCATATATCTTGGCACCCAGGGAATGTTAGCAATATAGCTCAGAAGTTTGGAGAACCGGCAAGCCAAAACCCAGAAAAGAGCGACACCTCGAAAGCAAGAGGGGAGGAGGAAGAGTAGAGCGCAATGAACAATAGAGGGATGGTTGACTCCTATACCATATTAGCAATCTAGCTCAAATTAAAGCTTAATTAGTTGACAGGCCATATGGTGAAACCCAAAGAAGGAAGACACTTAGAAGGCAAGGGGGAGAACAAGGGGAGAGAAACTAGTGAAATGGACAGGCAAGGGATGATTGGCTCAGATACAATGTTAGCAATCCATCTTAAAAACTTAAACTAATAGAAGGATAAGCTCGTTTATTTAAAGCCATCTAAAGTTTTTTGAACTTGCAGGATGAAACCCGGAGAAGGGCAATACATGAAAAGCAAGAGAAGAAGGGAGCAAAAATGGAAGTTAAGGGACAAGTGGCTCCATCATCAAATGAGCATCCGACCCAAAACATGCTTTACAATGAGCAGGCTTTTAGTTACGATGGATTGTTGTAATCTTAAGTTGCATTTGGTGCATCATCAAGTAATTTTGAAAGATAATATAGATTATCATCATTAAATTGTCAGTAATATTGATTATTTAGTTTTGTACATACAGATAATGTTATAGTAAAATTATTGAAAATTTTGATTAATATGTTTGATATGACAATCAGATTACGGATAATGTGAAATCAAATTTTCAAAATATTTCAAATAATTTTATCCTGATACTCTTCTTATTTTCCTGATGAGAAGTAATGGGAGTGATGTGGGTGTGGTAGTGGCGCGAAAAAGTGACGGACCGAGGGGTGTGGAGAACCATAAGCATTCGGGGGGTGGGGAGGGGGGCGAGTGCATATGGAGCTGTGGGGGTGGTAGTGATGGGCGTGGAGGAGCCATGAGGGGGGTGGTGGGAGACAAGGGCGGAGGAGCCGCAGGCAAGCAAAGGGAGATGGAGGAGTCAAAGGTCAGGGGAGGGAGGTTGGGGGGAGGAGGGGGTTAGGCAATAGATTTTGTCTGATTTTTTTTTTAGAGATAATTTTATCCAAAATTTTTATTGCAACATTATCAAAGAAGTAATAATTTAGATAGTCACCCCTCTCTAAGATAATCTAAATCGTCTCTCATGAGACAATCTGAGTTGCTAAGATAATCTGAATTACTATTCAAAAAGCATATCAAACACAATAATTCAAATTACCATATTAAATTACCAGCAATCTGGATAGCTTACTAGCTACCAAATACAACCTTTAAGGGAGAATATGGGAGATAAAACTGGAATAAGGGAGGTTCAGAACAACAAATATTGCTTTCGCATTATCTTCTATATATTAACTTTCTTCTCTACCAGAAGGGGAAAAAAAAAAAAAAAGATGTAATGGGAGTCGGTGTGAATGTCTAAATATAGCATAGGAGGCAGCTGGATCCTTTTTTTTTGGCAAATTAAGTGCTAAATGCTTGCAGTGATGTACCAGCGGAACCGTAGTTATCATTTTGAGCGAGGAGTTTTAATAATAACCTTGCCTTCAGTTTTAAGATTAGAATTAAAAATGCACCCAGAACTTTTAGTACAGCATATGGAGTCTCCGCTCCAGAAAACATACTTAGCAAAGGATCCACACTGATCTGAAAAATTCCTGGAGATGATGTCGTTCCATGTGACATTTTTTTCAGAGAAATCCACAATGACACTTGGAGAAAATATATACTGCCACACAGATGCCCCTTATTAATACGACTGGTTGTCGTTGCTCCTATTAAAATTCTCCTCCAGTAATAAGATAGGGAAAATAACTAACACGACACCAACAAGCGAAAGCAATAGAAACTTAACGCATTTCCTATCTCATCATGAGTCTACTCATATTGATCTATCATCATACTAGATCATATCAGGTTTATTCGTTATTGCTGTGCGTCAGACATCAGAAGGTCGAATCTCGAAAGTCCCATATCGATCACAGTCGAGAGTGTCTACTACTTAAGAGTGTGGACTCTCTCTTGTCCATGTGAGGTACCTTTTGAGGGCAAACCGTGAGGGATGGGGTTCTCAGTGGGTCAATGGCTTGCGCCCCATCTCGAAGTGGACAATACCACCTCACGTGACTTTGGTGAGAGGAGAAGGTCTGACACTCTGGGTACGTAGCCTCAACATTGGCGCGCCAGATAGAAGAATCCGTCCCTGCACTCACGCTCAGATCCTCTCGATTGGGGGGGCTGTGTTGTGGATCAGGCATCGAGAGACCGAGCCTTAAAAATCCCATTCGACCACAGTCGAGAGTATCTACTGCTTAAGAGTGTGGACTCCCCCTTGCCCACGTGAGACGTCTTTTGGGGGCAAAACCGTACGGGGTGGGGTTCTCAGTGGGTCAATGGCTCGCACCCCGTCCCGAAGCGGACAATACCTCACGTGACTTTGGTGAGAGGAGAAGGTCTGACACTTTGGGTACGTAGCCTCAACATTGACGCGCCAGATAGGAGAACCCGTTCTTGTACTCACGCACAGACCCTCTCGACTGGAAGGATTGTGTTGTGAGTCAGACATCGGAAGGCCGAGCCTCAAAAATCTCATATCGACTACAGTCGAGAGTGTCTACTGCTTAAGAGTGTGAACTCCCCCTTGCCCACGTGAGGCACCTTTTGGAGGCAAAACTATAAGGGATGGAGTTCTCAGTAGGTCAATGGCTCGCGCCCCGTCCCGAAGCAGACAATACCTCACGTGACTTTGATGAGGAGAGAAAGTCTGACACTCTGGATATGTAGCCTCGACAGCTATAATTCTATTTTTGAAAACACCACATCTCAGCAAGCTTTTTTTTTTTAATTTAGAAAAAAAGGGACCACAAGCAGCCAATCCCCACTCATTATGTTATACCCTACGCCACCCCACCTAGGCCAGTGCTATATGACAACCATATTTCAATGCCCCACTGGCAATAGGTGATATCATCTGAGCAAGTGCTTAGTGATAACTTGGGATACTATTGATAGTCTATCTATAAAAAACCATAGCCCCTCATGACTTTTACAAAGCCACGCATACATAAATTTTCTGATCAAAATAATATAATTCTTATGATTAAACACTTGCTCAAACGATATCACTTCCTGTCACTTACACAAGACGGCAGACATCCTATCATAGAGGTATCGGTTCTCGATTAACAGAGCCCAATTCCATGAGTTTTGACTGCTCATGAGCCATGTTTCAGCAGAGATGGAATTGGATTTGGCGGCAGGATGATGGTTAAACCCAATTCCTCTTGCAAGGAGACCACGTTACCATCTCCTGAGAGAGGGCACGCCAAAGCACTTGAAATTTTTGTTGGTATCTCTAGGACACAAGCCCCTGCCACACTTCTACCCACACCTGTCAGCATTAATATTCAAATCCCTAGCAAAGACCATAACGGTCTAGTTTACCACATCAACTCTTATCGGCACCCAGAAAACCAGCCCTGCAATAATATCTTTGGTGCTATATTGACATCATCAATGGCCTATATCATTTAAATCATTAATTACTCTCATTCTAAGAACAATCTGCAGGCATGCTACCAGCACACACGAGAGCTGTAAGAAGCAAAGATAAAAGAAAACCAATGCACTAGCTCAATTAAATGAAGATACGAGTAGGGGGAGCAAATTGGGACTGCATCAAAATAGTTTCCTGGACTAGACCAAGCTTCAACCTGAACTGGAGACGGCTTCCTTACATCTCTCTAGTTCGCAAGCTTTTGCTTCTTCAGAAAAACTGGGAGCTTTTGGTGTCAATCCAAGAGTCTTGAACATCAGTTGGTCAGCATCAAAGTCATTGTTTGGTGTTGTCAATAACTTCTCCCCAGTGAAGATAGAATTGGCACCGGCCAGAAAGCACAATGCTTGCTCTGGCATGGAAAACTTTACTCGACCAGCTGACAGCCTCACCATTGCACTAGGCATCACAATGCGAGCCGTAGCGATCATCCGAATCATCTCCCATACTTCAACAGGCTGTGGAACAAAAAGATTGTAATTCTTTTATCATATATAGGAATGGACCATACTCCTTTAGAAAGGATAAGGCATCTACTCCTCTCAAATCAAAACTCAATACAGGGCACTTGAGTTGCAGATTAACACCGTCCAATCACGATTTATACCATTAAGAATAACTGAACATGTAGGCTCTTATCTATTCATCTTGTAGACACAAAAACGGATGGTTTCCATTGTGCTAGTATTCAAAAATATATAATAAAGTGTTAATATTGAGAATCAATCTTGTTGATCATGATCTACGGATCATACAACATATTTATGGATGGAAAATCAATAGATTTTAATGCTTAGATCATAGCAAAACATGGTCTTATATTATTTTAATTTTTTTTTTGAGAGGGGGGGGGGGGCACATGATGCATAGGTTAAAGACCACCAAAACAAGCAATTTTGATTTTTATGCATTCTTTCATGTGCATGCGTGCTAGAGAGAAAGAGAGGCTGACCTTCTGATCTTGAAGAGGTGTACCCTTGACTGCAACCAATGCATTAATGGGAACACTTTCAGGGTGTGTAGGGAGGGTAGCCAATGTATGCAACAACCCCACACGGTCCTCTTCTGCTTCTCCAAGACCTATAATTCCTCCTATAACAGCAAAGAGTGACATATTACTTCTTGCATAAAGACACTATGCATTTACACGATATTAATATCGCTTCAACAGAAATGGCAGATCATCTTAGAAACATGAGTGTCTCAATTTTCAAGTCCTTAGTTAACCAAGTAATCCACATACAACAGGCCCCACAACTGGCATTCTATGGGTCCATATTATACCATTATCAAAATTCGAAGACCTAAAGCATAATTTTGATTTACCAATAAAGTACCAAATAGACTTGTCAAATGCATTTTAATATAATAAAAGTTGTTTTGCAGATTCGTAAATAAAATTTTCAACGGATGGTTAAAAAGATACAGAATGGACTACCTGAGCACACACTAATTCCAGCCTCACGGACATATTGGAGCGTCTCCAATCTCTCATCATAAGATCTTGTTGTAATGATATTGGGGTAATACTCTCTCGAAGTATCAAGATTATGGTTGTATGCTGTGAGCCCTGCTTTCTTGAGCTCCATAGCTTGCTGCTGCTCTAGCATGCCCAGAGTACAGCAGACCTCCATACCCATACCCCTGAAAGCATCATATATTGTACATGCTGCTAGTTAACCATCAACTCCAAACTAAGGTAGCCAGACAAAGAAATATTTTTATTGGTACACTGGCTTACTTTGCGGGAAGTGGAAAATTGCCGGTTACAGTTTCTATAGAAAAGAAAACAAGCTTTCCAGCTATAGCATGCCAAAGAATCATATGTTACCATCAGCTTGAGCATGCTGATGCATTGTGGATGGCATACAGAAAGAATACATAGAAAAGTCAACTAAGTTTATTGTTGGAGTCTTGGAGATATTTTGCTCAGGATGGGTTTGGTTATCGATATAGACCACTCAACACATTACCACAAGATAAGAAATGCTCATACTAAATAATCTGCCCAATCATGGGATTGTAATAGTTCAATAGGGAAAATGCATAATAACTATGAGAGGCTTACAAACTCATGCAAATAATGCTGTTTCACAAATATCATTGTCGCATGATAGAGAAAACTTTATAGATTCTCAGGCCCACTTTTATGTCTAATTGTTGGATGCCGTATGCCTAATAGCCAATACAAGATACTTAATACAAATCTAAAAGATGACAAAAAAGATGCTCGCAAATTATGATGAAGTGGATATGTTGCAGTTTTTTAATTAATAAATTCAAACATCTAAACCAAATAAGAACAAGTTTTCCTTGTTTCCCTTGCTATCTTTTATGAATAGTTTCATACAAATACCTTATCTCTTTGACATATTCAAGGATCTGGTTGAAATTGGTCTTCCTGCCCACCGTATCTCTCCATGCAGCACCCATACAGAAACGTGTGCTGCCAGCCTCTTTTGCCTACAATGTAAAATGAATAGGAATGTTCAGCAATCAAAATTTAAAGCAAATGATTCATATCATATATTCAAAAATGAAGATTGGAGAAAAAAACCGAAAGAGGGCAATATTCAGGATAAGAGAATCAAATCAGAATTTTACTAGGGTGGAATGATTGGTTCTCAGCAACTATGAGAAATGATA
Organism: Elaeis guineensis; assembly: GCF_000442705.2. Lineage (NCBI taxonomy): Eukaryota > Viridiplantae > Streptophyta > Magnoliopsida > Arecales > Arecaceae > Elaeis > Elaeis guineensis. Next base: position 16,345,254 of record NC_026001.2, read on the forward strand.
AGGCTAGTTTCTGACTCCTTTTTAAAAAAATAAAAACAGAAAAGCAATCATCATAAAAATGTGAATATGCATTTTGACTTTTGAGTATAATATCAAACAACAACAAGAACAAATTATGGAAGGACATCATGATTTATGAAAAACCTAAACATAAAGCATGTTTCTTTCAAGAAGCTAAGTGAAACTTCAGTTCCTGTGTTATTCAACTCAATAATCTGAATAATGATTAGAAAAAATTTCACAAACTGCCATCAATTTAAATGACCTTGACAGAGCAGGGTACCTTCAATTGGCTAACTGGGAGTTAATCTAGCCCCAATTTTCCCAGGGCCAGCTAGACATTCTGCATGACTGGAAACCAATTCCTCTAAGTTGCATAGCTTTGGTTGGAGAAGGTCAGCACTATTAAACCCTTCCTTTGTCGTGACCTTCTCAGACCAAATTACAGACATATTTATGCAGAGTTGATTCCAGTTAAAGTGTCCCGACATGTCATGTCATGTCCTGGCTATCCAAGTTTTTAAAAGTGCATACACTTCTAAACACTGTAGAAATGGAATATGCAAGTAAACTAGGTTTTTCTCGATCAGATCTGTCACAAATCAGTTAGTTATATAACAGGTCACTAACAAAATACCTCATGTATCAATACAAACAAATAGTGGGTAAGATTCAAATATAAGCAGCTGATAGCAATATTGCCCAATATATTGTTTGTCAATAAATTTACATCATGTGAAAGAAGAACACAAGAAAAAAAATTAACAGAAGCAGCATCCATGAGCAAAGTTGAGTTTTCATAACACAGAATTTACCTTCTTTGCTGCCTGCAAAACAGCATCCTTGTTCATCATCTTTTGGGCTTTCAATCCAGTGTCATACCTTGATGACTGTGGACAGTATGAACAATCTTCACTGCACCCTCCAGTCTTAATAGAAAGAAGTGTGCATTGTTGCACTTCGCGAAACTTGTGAACATGCCTGTGGACTTTGGCCTACAAGAAGTCATCCATTCAACAACCAATTGAGTCTACAATGGATATATCACCTAGTTGTTAACAGAACACAATAAAAAGGAATGAAAGGCCACATGAAGGATCCATGATTAAATTCTCTCAAACGAGATCTTAATCCATCTGACCCTGCTTTATATTATTATCATCAGTACATGGAAAGCTAGAATGATATTTCACGTACATGTAAAAGATATGCTCATGGGGAGGAAGAAAAATGAGGGGTTTGCAGGTGGGCAGAGAGAGGTGCAAAGATCAAGCCATGAATATCCTTTCCTTCACAAAATTTTGAGGCAATAGTTTTCTAAGCTCGGTCTGAACAAAGTAACATGTATGAAGACTAACAGATTAAATTTTTAAATCTGAATAAGTACTGAAGAATTGCTTTATGATAAAATGCTAGTTTCAAAATATTTCTCTTCTTCTTCTTTCTCAATGCAGGTCTATAGCTTAGCTGCTTGACAGAAATTATTTGCAGCATTGTTGGGTTCTGCTGAAACAAGAAACCGTGGAAAAATAAATATATTATATAGATCTATAATATACGTACATAAAATTCAAGTTGCTACATATCACTTAAAAAAAGATAATGTCTGAAGCTATTTCTAACAAATGTTGGAGACAACATCAATTATCAAATTTAAATTGGTGCAATGTAATGTTTCTTCCATGGATGCATAAACCACAGGAAAAGCCTGAGAAGAAAAGAAGAAATAAAAAGCATCTTGGTATTGCTAAAGACCCAGCTCAACAATTTTTTTCACTTTTTGAGTGAGGTTTCATTATATTGTACAAGAAAGAAAAGATTATAAACACCTTAGCTTCCAGGTGATTCAGAGGCAGGCCTGCATAAATGTATTTACTTAGTTTTATCATGTCTCTCGTATTTCATCAAATAGTGATCATTTTCGTTTGCAGTCAACAGATACAGTTTGTTAAATCATATTATCTTGGAGGACATATTTCAGATGGTGGTGAGGTTGTTGTGCAGGCTTGCTCTTATATGAGTGGCACCGGTTGGATGTGTACATCACCCACATAAATGGAAAAAGAGTCAGGAAAAATAAACATGATTGAAATTGCAACTTTCTATCATCATATCATTTTGTACCTTCTAATTCCTTTCTAAAAATCAACACTGAAGTTTACAATTTGTTCTACAATGTAACAGTTGAAGAGATTATAGTATATTATGCAATGTGAAGACATGAATCTGCTTGTTTGCAACTCTTAGGTAGGAAAATTAATTAATTTATATGAGCAAAACCAAAGAGTTAAAAAAAAAAAAAAAATGTACATCCAAGACTCGCACAATTTCTGTTTCTAGATTCCAACTGATAGAAACAGCTAGCATTACAAGCCTTGTGTTGCATGTTTGCAACCAGCACTTCATTGACTTACAATGTACCAAACTCCATGATCATTATAGTAAAAATGGTTCATGTCCATTCTCTTTTCAGCATCCTACATGTCAGATTCCTCTTTTTTCCCTTTTTATCAATATGCCTCAGTACGACAGGGAAAGGATATACTTAATAAGGCATTTTCATATTCAAATTAAGCTACTCCTGTTAAATCTCTTCAATGCAACAGAAAATCAACTGCAATTTTTTCACCTGATCTTTATCAACATTGAAGAAAGAAAGCATCTAGAAATCTAATGATGCTGATCCTGTTCTCTCTAAACTGCAACTGTTTCACTATTTACCATGAGAAATACTACTCTCTTAAGATCAAAGAGATGCGCAACGACAAGAAGGTCATCTTGGCCCAAACCTTACAAACTCTTAAAATTCCACCAAGCACGAGCCCTCAAAATTAACATTATCAAAATATGATCTTTCCCGTCAAGTTGGAATCTTTTAGTATAGAGGTTTCTCAGCTTAAATGAAAGCTTAGTCGATGCAACTGGTACACTAATCCAGAAAACTAACCATTAAGAAGTAATGCAGGAAAACATAAAGAAATAATCCAAGATAAACGGGAAAAAGAAGGGGGCTCACGCCGTGGAAGAGGAGATCGAGGATGGGGGAATCGTAGATGGACTTGATCTCCTCCCGTCTCCAATCGTTCCTGGGGCCTTCTCGGATCGTCCGATCCGCCTGGACGGCGGCGGCCGAGGTGGAGAAGGCAGAACGTTGAGCTGACGGCCGGAGTCCGGAGCGAAGAGATCGTATGAGAAGCATCCTCTACCCGGAGCTTTGTCTCTCTCGCGCCAGAGAGAGCTGTGGAACGGAACCGGGAGAAGCTGTGGGTTTCTAGGGTTTAGGATTTATGCCCACCATCGTCAGAAGAGGAGAGGACGATAAAATGGGCGAGGAGTGGGAGGCGATGAAACCGAGAGGGAAGGGAAGTAGGTGGCGTCGTGGCCGTTGGCGGGGTAGCTGGGGAGAAACTTTTGGTGGGACCAAGTAGAAAGCAACACCGGCAAAAGATCGGATCAGATTCGATGGATCGGTCCAAATTCTAAAGGATGTACATGGTGGATGACAGGATGAGTTCTCACTTCTCACGCCGCCTTGATCTTGAATTGTCTAAACGTATTTTTTTTAATTTTTTTCTCTTCTTTCTCCATATTTATGCGATCCACCACTTTAACAATCGGTAGAATCCAACCAATAATTTTAGTCAGTTAACGATCGGAGAATCCAACTAATAATTTTTAGTCACATTAATTGACCATGTACCCCGATTATCATGTACATTATAACATGGACCTTAACTAATAATTTTTAGTCACATTAACTGACCATGTACCCCGATTATCATGTACATTATAACATGGACGTTGCACCAAAAATGAGTGAATTATAGATGGACGTAGATACAAGCCGGGGTGATTCGGATCAGAAATTATCCCCGAACTGACCCGGGCCCAATTGATTTTAATTTTTTTTTTCAATCACAACTGAATTAATTAACTCAAGACAATCTATACAAGATTGGATTGGTTGTTGAGTTACACTTTTTTTTTTTTTTTTTTTTAAGAAAAGAAGTTAAGTGGTTTTATTTAAGATCAATATGGTGCTTCGAGCTTTGAGCAATATTGAAATAAGGCGATCATATAAGATGCTAGTGAAAAAGTAAGGTATAAAATCCAATCCAAGGCAGAGAACTAATTTAAAAAAAAAGGAAAAGAGGGAGGATAATGCTCGTGAGTTTTTTCTCTCTTTGTTGGAAGGGCTATGGTACGAGAGCGAGCGGTGCAATAACGGACCGGAGAAAGAAAAAAAAGTATATGTGTACATAGGCCATATCAAGTCTGGATTGTTTGAGCCCTTAATCCAAATTTAACTTAATCCAATCAGGTTTTGAAAAATTGGAATCAGAACCGATCCAATCTTATCCAAAATCTGAACCAAACGAAGCCAGAAAGATTAATTCATTTTGATTAGCACAAATCCATGTGCACCCTTAACTATGGGTATATCTAGTTGTTTGAAAAAGTAAAAGTTTTGAAAAAAAAAATGAAGCTGCTTGCCATTTGGATGATAGAGAAATATAAGATCACAATGATAATTTCAAATTTGATGTGATTTTTCATGAAAAAATTTCTATTTCCTTTTTTGTTTTCACAACATTTCGAAGAAAATATATATTTTATTCGACATATCCTTTTTTCTATTTTAAAATCAAAAAATTATTTACTTCATTATTATATTTAAAAATATACATACATTTAGTCTAGTTGGTTTTTTATTTTTTTATAATTTTTTTAAAAAAAAAACTTTGGATGATAACAATGTTTGTGTTCGAAGTGATAAAGATAATTGACATGACAATAATGATAGAGATAGTATCTACAGCACTAGCAATGACAATATTGATGGTGATGGTGAAGATAACAATAATAATATAAGTGGTAAAGTGGACATCTAATTTTTATATTGAATTCATTATCAATAAGTTGCATGATACTGAAGAATAATTATAACCAAATTGGACATTTATGCATGCAACCCTTACCGATGTGGTCAAAAATGGTTGGCAACTCATGAAAAAGGAATGACACCCAATTGGACTTCCTTGATTAGCAACTTATGATGAAGAAATAACATACAATTTGACTTCAATATGATACGACAGCAAAATTGTCTTACACGTGTGGCCAAATACCACACGTAAGAGATATTGTATAAGTTTAGTGATTGGCTTTAGATGTTGTCCGTTAGTAGAAGCACAAAGTAAAAATCATATAGCAATGTAATATCTTTTATAGGATATTTATGTTACCATAGCACTACTCATCAAGTATTTTATTTCACAAGTTGTCAATAAAACTAATAGTAAAAGAAAAAAAAAGTAACACTGCTTATTTGGCAGTCAATAATGAAAGGCATCACTAAACAAAAACTAAAGAAAACGTGTTATAATGTGACATTCCAAAAAAAATTTGACCACAACTTACCTTTCCATTGCCTTGTCCCTCACTTTCACAAAAAAGAAAGAAAGAAATGTGAGCACAACGGAATCCTTTGGAATTCCCATGAGGGGCAGGCAGCCAACGCGGATACTAAATTTTCGCTTGGTAGCGGACTCCATCACATCTCCCTCCCCTTGTTGGTATTTTATTAATTGTTTCTACATGAGATCGGAAAACAAAGTAAAAAAGATGAAATTTTGAAGGGTACAGTGGTTGTAAAATAACTTGCATCAAATTTTTTTTTTATAAAAAAATCTCAGTTCGAGCACAAAACCTTCTCATATAACACGAAAAACATAGCCTCTTAGATGCATTAATAGGAAGAAACTTGCATCCGATTACTTTTTCTCTATGCCATGGTGGAGTATATGAAAAGAAAAAAACAATTGCATTTTTCACTTTGAAGCATCATTGGTAAAAAAAGTATGCCAAAGTTGTCTCTTTCTTCTTAATAATTAGACTTCTTATCATCAATGTAAATATAAAAATACAGTATAAGAATGCCTATGAACACTCAAATGGGACAACAGTAGTAAAGCATAATAGAGAGATACATATCATCACAATTAAATATCCTTCTTTATCTTTTTACACCTTCGAAGGGAAAATAGAAGATCAGGGATATAGATGCAATTGTGCTAACTCAATAATAACTCTACTTATTATTTTTCTTTCCTCTTCCTCATCCATTATCTTCTTTTATATAAAATTCATCATAAATAAATGGGTGGTCGCAATCCTCCCCTTTTATCAAGAAAAAAAAAAAAAAAAGACAAGACACTGCACCATGTTTGAAGGCCTTTTGTTACATTATTGATTATACTACCGCAAATGACATTTGCTAAGGGTATATATTCAATATATATTGCATTATAGTAACTAATGGCAGAGGCCTTGGATTTCCTACGTTGTTAGCTCGGAAAGATTCTCCATTTAAGTTATAGAAAATTTTATGGTGGGGGAATATTTGGAGCTCGATTGTGCAATCTAGCACCAATTCTATGGCTCTAATTTTAGAACATCTAGTATTGTGCATACATCTCAAGAGCTAAAAGCCAACGGCTGGACTAGCATTGATTGTCGTAGTTGCATTTTTCCAAAAATTGGTCTTTTCTAAAACCAAAAAAACATAAGTGGTAGTCACATTTTTCGATTTGAAGGGAGCATGGCTTACCTTGATCACATTTGGGGAAGTATCATAGTTATACATTGGGAATGAGTAAGCGCACCTCCCTCACAGGGATAGATGCTGAAAAATTTATGGAGAAAAGTATCAAATTTTTTGTCATAAGTTATAAAAATAACTTATTTTTTCGAAGAGGAAGGTCAGAGACTCACCTGCACTATAATTAATTATTAGATTTAAATGCTCTAAGCAGATTTGAATCCAATCCTCCGATTAGCAAATGAAAGAGTGTAACTATTGGGATAAGCTCCATTTCACTAATATATTATTATAACAAAATAGATTTTAAGAATAGTCTACATATTTGCTATCATTATATATCGAATAAAGCATTGTGTCTTTCTCAAACTATAGTCCAAACTGTAGGATATCAAAAATATAATATTAAATAATGAGTCAACATTTGTTTTTGCAAATAGTACTGTTAATTTAGTATTATTTATGGTTGTTTTTTAAAATTTTGGTACAGATTTTTTTTTTTTGGGGGGATGTTGTTTCCTATTATTTTTAGTATTATTTCATGTGGGTTTGACAAATAAAAAGACATTGTTTTTAACGCTATAAATTACCACCATCGGTGGCAAAGGATCTTGAGCTCCGTTTGGGATTGCTGTTGACAGTAAAGCTTTTGAAGTTTTTAAAAGTAGAGCTCTCAAAAAGTAGAATTTTTACAAAATGCTATTTGCTGTTTGGTAACCATATTGATAAAGTGCTTTAGAGAAAGCAAAACAGTTTCTTAACATTAACCAGAAAGTATTTTTGAAAAAAATTTTAAAATACAACTTTTTCTATACAGACCTTTTCAGCTTGCTGGCAAAGCCAAAATAGCTTTTTGATATTTTTATCAAATATCACTGTATCACTTTAAAGTGCTTTATGAGAGTCAGAAAGTACTTTCTAACATTCTAAAAGCTTAGCCAAACAAGATCTTGATATCTGATTTCGTGATAATTTTTTCTATTTTTTTTTTAATTCAAAATCTCACTTCCTTGCTTCATGATTCAAAAACTCGAATATTGTGACCTATGAAAATGTGAACAGCATAACAGATTGGATAGCTTTTTTTAGTTGCCGATCGTACTGAAGATTGATCTTAGCATTAGAATGATGGATATCCTCAAACATTATATGACATCTTCTATACCGATATTTTGGATTGCTCTCAGATGATGTGATCGTCCGTTTATATTAAAAAAAACAACCACAAGGCCAAAAGTAACCGTTTACTTCCCGCCATACTCTGATGCGTCCAATCCGCTTACTTTAAACCGACTCGTTTGCTCTTCATCCCTTTCACCTTCCTCTTCTACACTCGCTCCCATGGTGGCTTCTCCAACCTCTTATTCTCCCATGGCTTGTCCTGTGTCCATCGCAGGGCCGGCCAAGAGTCCAGCAGTCCAGCAGCCAACCGGAGAAGTCCCACTCCAGCATTGCCGATGGACAGTTTCCAGCCATTTGATTCTTTCCATGATTCAACAAAATCTCCGTCTCAAGAGGATGATGTCCTCCGACTCCCCGAATTTTTCGATGCGAACTATAACCAGTCTCTGCCTCTTCTTGTGCTGCCAAATGATGATGCCCATATGGAATTCTCTGACAATTTTGGGACTTCAATGATGGACAACTGATGAACAAACAATTTGCATTAGTCGAACAGGAATATGAGTATTCTGAGGCCTTGCCACCGGTTGATCATGAGATTCCAATGACAAGCATCCCGCAAGTCCTGCCCCCACTATAGATGACAAGCATCCCGCAAGTCCTGCCCCCACTATAGATTGTTATGCATGCCAAGAGAGAAGTGGTTCATTCCAATGGTGTGTTGCGCCTTATATTAGCAGTCCCAAACTACAAATTTAAGGCAGATCTTGAACTTATATGTTTATTATTTGAACATAAAGGTGTTAATGATTATCTTTGTATGATTAGGATCACAAAATATGAAGCTTTCAATCCATGGGAGGCCTGGCACTTTATATCATGCAACACTTGAGGTTTACTAAGACTTTTTTGTCAGGTTAAAAATGAAAAGTTAAATAAGTCAATTATTGATCTCGATAATCCACTGTAATTGTGTAATCTGTTATGATTCTTGATGCTGTGATCGATCTTGGAGGTTGGATGGCTCTTGTAAAGCTAAATATCGGCTATTCCTGAGTTAGTAACTGTCGATCTTGGAATAACTTTCTTGTCGGTTTTTTATTTTTTAGCAAATCAAGTCTTTTAAAACATAACTTATTTTTGTACCAAAAAAAAAAAAAAAGTACTAATGTTCAAAGCTGCCTAGGGCATCAGACCTTTAAGAATTCGTCTCTGACATGAATATACAAGTCTATACCACCCCTAAATCATTTTGCTTGTGATTTGTTGGTGCCACATCCTAACCATGCATCCAATAATACGATGTTTATGGCTTAACAATGTTACAAAATCCAATATCCCAAATTCCACTCTTTAGTTTCTTCTTCTCCATTGGAAAAGAAATGTTACTCACTTGGTAGGTTGCAAGATGGGTACCATTTCAAATGGGGAAGGACAAGATGCTTCTTTCGAAATGGAAAATTTAATTAAATAATGAAGTGGGTTGAGCCTTGATGGCAATTATGCTTCTTAATTACCATAAGACCATCTTAACCTATTCATTTGAACTGATCTTAGACTTGTGCACTTATTTTGTTGCTCAGCACTTGCACATGCCATTCGGGCATCATTGCACGGCAAACAATTATGCAACAAAGTTCAATACTACTTTTACATATTTTTATAGTTTTGCGAAAGATTAGGGTTTAAGAGATTAATTAGATTCATTTAGATTATAATAAGAACTAGCTAGTAAAGATACTTCTACATATTCTTACCCAAAAAAAAAAAGGGATACTTCTACATATCATTTGTATCTCGAGGACTTAAAATTTCTCTTCTTTTGGTATGTCTCATGATGTGCAGTCTTCGTAACCAAAGCCTCAACCAGATGAAGAAGTTCCTAATCAACTATGGCTTTCTACGAGCACATGATAATTATGTTATCCTGCATGACTCCCTTTCTTTCTTTTATGATACCCTCTGTGCAAAAATGAGCTATGAGACCACGAACACTCATGTTGTCCATGTATCAACTTTACCAGATTCAGGTGTTTGTTTTTTTTTCTTTTTTTCCTTTTCTCATATGCATGGAAACTCCAAGTTTCATGCCACATCCATCTGAATTTTTTATGATTGGGTTATTATAAGCTTTTGTTCTCCTTACTTCATAATAGGATTATGTCAATCCAGGCCAATAGAAGTAGATTGCAGCCATCCTGGTGAACTCTTAAGACTAGATATGCAGCACAGCTATGCATTGATGACTGTTGTCACCTCTCATACTAGTAAATTATAATGCATACTTACAAAACTTCCGAATCATCCAGTAAACTCTTTGAATTCGTGAAGAAAAGAGATCTCCTAAAATTTCTATATGCTGACATGCTAGTGTTACATCCAGGGATTCTGTGAATTGTATGCAAGCTACGCTTGACTTGCTGAAAAATAAAATAAAATAAAATATATAGGTTCTGCATCAAGTAATGTCTTCTTTAATTCCTTTTTTTTTTTTTCCTTCATAATAAGTTGATTCTAATTAGACTAGATTCCACAAAAAAAATCGCCACCATGTGAATTCTTTTCAGAAAAATAGCTACTATGACCTGAAGATAAATAAATTAATAAGATGCTACTGTGACTGTATTGATGGTACAGAGTTGAGCCAGTTCTATTGGCACTTCAGAGTTGAGACAAGCAGCTCGGACCTTAAGAAATTAAATACAAACAACTACAAAACTTACTGGCCCAACTTGACTGCCTTCTCTCTCTCTTTTCACTTCTGACAAACTGCATCTGAATGCACCAAAACATTTGTTATTAACACCATCATTTTTACACTTTCTGTTGGTGCCTTTATATTTCTCTAAGAAACATTTGAAGAGTCCATTGTATGAATGGACTATAGAATGTCAAAGGACATCAATTTGTCATTATCTACTTATATCTTGACCTTCTACTGCTGTAATATAATTGAACAAAAGGTTCTTTTCGTAAAATTATATGTAGCAAAAATGTGACCACATAAATTTGGACAGAACAATTTATCCACGATAAGGATGAGGCGCTTTAGCGTAGACAGTTGCATATTCACCTCTCAGAGGCCACATGTTCTTTAACATTTCTATGGTTCTTTTTCATCAAAATAGATGGTTTGAGTCTCAATATTTTTTCCTTTTTTCTTTGCTTAATTATGAAATAATTATTTATAGTGGATATATGTTATATAATAGAGGGAGAGAACCGGAAATATGCAGCCCAAGGACTTGGTTGATTATTTTCACCTCCCCGTAGCGGATGCTGCTGAGGAGCTTGGCATATGTATTACTGCACTCAAGAAGATTTGTTGAAAACGTCGAATGCACTGATGGCCTCACCGAAAGGTCTCCCCTCTATCTCTCACGTCTGAATCCAGCATCTGGATTGAATATGCAATAGCCCCATATTCCTTAAAACAAGATCCTAAAAAATATTCGAGGCCTATCTTCTTATCAATACACAATTCTATCCTTCTTACTATTCCATTCTAAGCCTGATAGTATCTTCTAGGTCTAAAAAAATAAAAAGAAAGTGAGCTTTACGGATCTAGTAAGTTACCAACATCTCTGATGGATCAAGCATAATTTAAATTTTTTTTTAAATATATAATAATAGATATAAAAATCAATATAATTTGAATTTTCTAGACACACCGTGTAACAAGAATCTTTAAAAATCTCTCTCAGTCTTTATTGACTACGGCCACGATTAACCTCGTGACAAGTCTTAGAAAAGATTAGCCTCTAAATACAGAACATTCAATCCATCGATATGTACCAATGATCAGCCCCAGCTACGCCCAAGAAGGAACTGGCTCTAATTACACAGTCACGATTAGCGCTGTGACTGTTGTGTAAGATTCCAGCACATATTCGGTGAGATCCAGAGAGAGGTTGGTAATCGAAGGAGAATCGGTGAGACTCTGAAAAAGATTGATAGCCGAAGAAAACTTGGTGAGACTTTGGAGAGAATGGTAGCCGAAGGGATTTGGTGAGACTTAGGCTGGGGTTGGTAGCCGAAGGAAGGTTAATGTATTGACAATAATTATGGAGATCGACAAGGAGGGTCGACTGATGCCTGGTTGATAAGATTAAATGGATCTAACCACTTAGCCCGCTGGTTGAGGGTGATCTAGCTTGATGCTGGTCAACTCAAATGTCAAACCCCTGTGCCTAGTGGATAAAAGCTAATAAACCCCATCTCCCAATGGGCATTTGTTTTATGGGAGTTGGTTAAGGGCTTCGATCCTAACAGTTGGTATTAGAGTGAGGTTGCAAGTTCGAAATCCGACAGGCTCCTAGAGTGTTAAAAAAAATATCACTGGGGATCCAGCTTGCTGGTTAAGGGTGATCTAGCTTGATGCAGATCAACTCAGGTATGAAAAAAATATCACTGGAGATCTAGCTTGCTGGTTAAGGGTGATCTAGCTTGATGCGGATCAACTCAGGTATGAAGATCCTGTGCCTATGGATAAAGACTAATAAATCCCACCTCCCAATGAAAATTTACCTTTTGGAAAGTTGGTTAGGGACTACGGTCCTAACAGTGATAAGGCAAAGAGATTAGTCCTAAAATAAGAAATACATGATGCATCAGTATACGCCAGAAATCAGCTCTGACTGGCTAGGTCTAGTAGGACTAACTTTGCTAGCAATTAGTTCCGACTGGCTAGGCCCAGGAGAAATATATTTCATATGTATGGCCATCGATTAATTTCGTTGGCTAGATCTAGATCATAGTCTAACTAGAGAATTTTTTCTCATAATTCTACTATAACTAATTTTTCATAGATGATCATACTTATTTTTAAAACAATATCAACTTAAATTTTTACATCTCCGAAAAGAGCAATAACATAGTTTTTATTCAAAAATTCATGCAAAGATGAATATGTATAATTTTCTTCTAAAAATCATGCAATATTAAAATAAAAAATCATCGTTTTCCAAATTTTGTATTAGATGATATCATACTTGATCCCATATTTTTAAATTATTTTTCAAACATACATACATACTTTTAGACTTTAATAATTTTTAAATATTTTTTTATAAAATCTAATTTTTAAACATATAAATATGTATAAAAATAAATCTGGATATAAAAGAAAACTTACTATCAGTCGAATCCAAAAGTCACAATTTTTGGCACATGACCTGATCCTCAGATCTGGTGCTCTTCAGACAATAAAGGCTCTAATCAAATAAATTATCAAGGCTATTAGTCTTTAATTAAGAAAAATTAGATGAAAGAAAAAAGGAGGATCCCGATTTGACTCCGAACTAGGTTAGGATTGTGTCGATTTACAGGTTAGATTTATATGGTTCGATTTGACCTAAACTCAATTGGATTGGGTCTAATCAGCAGGTTAGGTTTACTAAAAAATTGAGTCCCTCTCTCTCTCTCTTCCTCTTTCTTTCTTATTTTTCTTTCTCTATTTCTCTCTCTCTCTTTCTTTCTTCCTAGACCAAATCCTCCATGGGAGAGATAAGATGGATGAGGGGGTGGGATTGGTGGCGGCACAGTGGCGGTCCAGCTAGCAGCAATAGGGTAGCTAAGAAAAAGAAAAAATAAGCACTGCCCCCTTTGCCATGGTAGCAGCATCCAGGTCCAAGAAATAAAGAAAAGAGAGAGGAGGAGGCTCATCAGCGGCGACGACGATGATGGGGGTTGCTATCGGCAGGGAGAGTCCAATGAGTATCACATCTAAAAGCTCTCAAAACAGAAAAAATAGAAAAAATTAGGATTTTAAAGAGGCGGCACCGCTTTAGTGGGGCAGCACGATAGCCGTCGAGGGTGGGGAAGAGGGAGTTGTGGTGGTGGAATCAACCTAGGGGTTTTTAAAAGAAGAGGGTCGGAAGAGGATAAACTTGATTTATCTTCGGATGAGGTTGGATCTCAGTGACGTAGTCAATGCAAACTCTCCTACTGGCGCTCATCTCGAGTCAGGTTGCCCTTGCAGCCTTATCTTTACCCCATGACCATGGATTAGCAGGGGACATAGTTCTCTGTTTCATTTGAACTCATCTTCTCCCCCCGCCTCTATTTTTTTTTGTTTGAGAAGTTCTGGTGAAGTCGACAAGCCCTTGCCAACTTCACATTGAACCAGGTCCAAAGCGATCAGTTCTCATAGTTTTCCTCCTTACAAAAATTTTATTCTCAAAATTTGAGAAATCTAAATCTTTTGAAGTTAAAGATGCTCAACCCAAAAATTTACATATACCAATTTCTCTGGCTTTAGTATTTCTATCAAACCAAACGCATGATCACATTACTAAAATGCTCGCAAGTAATTTGTCCTCTTGGGTCAACTACAATGCTTATATACATTTCTATATTAAAGCACAGATTCTTTCTAAGAATACTGCACAATTTAGCACCTCCAAGTCAATTTTGAAAATTTTTTATCTTTTTGATATACAATCAAAGATTTCGTATCTCCTTGATCAAAATCAGTGCAATTAAAAATTTTCTATCGCATTTAAGATTAAGATATAGACTAATAAAATCTGCAGTATTAATCAAGTGACTAGGACTCTGAGATTGAGATAAATGTATGCTCATTTAAGATTGAGTTGAGATCAATTGGACGCAAAAACCACACTTCAAGATCAATTATTAAAATCAATTGTATTTGAAACAGAGTTTGAGAAGTTTCAATGAAGCTGGTAGGGCTTGCCAACTTCATGTTCAATCGGATCCAAAGAGACTGGTTCACACACATACACACACACACACACACTCTCTAAATGTCTCTAAACTCCATAGCTCATAAGACCATATTTGATTTTATGAACACATATCAAGCTGGAATTATTCCTTCTAACAAAACCTAGTTTTAGAGATGAGGCAGATCAAAAGCATAGACAAGAGGATCTCAACCAACAATGTTGGCACGCTAAAGCTGGTGTAGCTAAAAGTTGAGATTGAGAGGCTCAAGGTTGAAAGGGCTCGGATTTGTGCTGGTCTACCACCATAGGTTGGCATGGGAAAACATCATGTATCTAAATCAAAATTTGATGCATGAATAGGTTCTATATACCTTGGGCATTTGGTCACTCTAGAGTGGAATTGGTATTGTCTATGGACACTCTGACATGGTCATTACTGTAATAAATATGAGGAAGAAGTGCTTTCTTTTGTTTGTTTTGTATAGATGCTGTTTTTTGTTTTTCCTTCTCATCTTTAAAATGCTATAACCATAAGCAAATACATGTCCTTAGGTCCATTTAATCAACTAGGTAGGAGTAAAGCCATGCATATTATATGAAGTATAGTGGATAAAGTTTTGAAGAAATTTTAGGGGAGGTGAGTATCCCAATTATTTATCTTATACAACTTCTATAAAAGAGTAGAACCTGAAAACACTATTATTCTCTAGCCACAAGCTCAATGACTGACTTATTCTAAAGTATCGCATGACCTTTAAATGTTTCACATTCTCTGGGAAACACATCTCTTGACATTTAGGACTCTTTTCAAGAAATGTCAATGTTCCAAGCAAGAGCATTGTAATTTCTATGGACATGCTCATCTGTCTGAGTATGGTGCCATGTAATGTGTTGGTCTTCCTCACCAAGCTATGCATAAGCAAATGATCAGTTGGCTTCAGAAGGGCAAGACAGATGGCAAGGCTGTTATTATGCACATACAATAATTTAGGCAAGTCTGCATACATGCAGCAAGAATCTGATCATCCATGTAGCTCCCAAGATAGAAGCAGATAAGAGTATGTAATTAGGTTGTTTTTCCTTACATTATGCTACAAAGCCATACTAATTTGATGCTAAAGTTTTCTAATACAATTTGTGGTCTATTTGAGTAATCCAGCAGGATTGGTCTAAATTTCTTATTGTATTCGCAGATCGAGCAGCTTATGTAGATATGACCCATATCAACCCAACACTCTCTTAGTCTAACTGTGTCGAAAGAAAAAGGATCCATGGAGGTCTTTTTTTTTCCTTCCATGGAATTCGGACCGGGTGTGGGGGTTGATATGAGCCATATTCAAATAGGCTGAATGGGCTGTTCAATCCATGCATTTAATAGGAACCCAGTCTAATATTGTTAGATTACCCAAATAGGCCTTACTTGCTAAGATTATAGAAAGCACTGACAGGGAGTTTCTTGCCTCTTGCTGAAGACTATCAGATTATAATATGGAGGACCATGCTTGGCTACATCTTTTTTGACTGCTTAAATTGAGACAAGATAGTTATTATATGCATAATTGGAATCTAGACCAGCACAAGGTGCTTGCAAGATGAGGCAAAGCTTTATATAGAACCTTGTAGTTGGCCTGTCAACATTCCTGGCATATCCCCCTTGGAGATATGGGTTGATCCCTAAAGTGGATAAAAGCAATTGGAGCACTAGAAAAGCCACCATGACACCTGAAGCTCTACTTTTCAATAATGTAATATAATACCCAACTTATAGACAAACTTGGCAGCTCCATAACTCACTACATCAGAAATGCAACAATCAACAAGTTGATTGGCTGACAAGTTCAACAAAAGCAAACATAATTTGTGGTATGCTTTTGATTAGCTAACTATGTGCACACACACACACATATTGATAAGAAACTTTTGTTGGTAATAGGCTATACAGCATGGGATAACGCTCTTCCAATACCTCCTTTTTTTTTTTTTTGGTGAACTTGGATGTATTAAACTTGTCTAATAAGAATACATCTGCGTGAATCAAAAATTGTAATATGTAAAAAATCTAAAGGAATATCCAATGTAGTAGTCCAATAAGTAGTTACCTTATGATTAGCTATATCCAACACCATCCAATTAGCTGTACTATTAATTTTGAGAAACTAGAGAAGATGATGGCTCCCCAAAAAAAATAAATCATCTGATAGGATGTAGAAATTGCTTGACACTTTCACTACCATATCAAATCTTGATAAAGGTCAGAATCAGTCCAAATCAGCCAATACAACCATCAACTTACCCTCAATTAATTAGCTAACTCCATCAAGTTTAGGGCCATGAGCAAAGCTAAACTAGATGCAGGAAATATCTACCAAGGATTTTAAATAAAAGAATAATTCTTGGATTCTACCGAGTTGCTGGTTGACTGTCACAGATCAGGGGAGTCTTTTCCCTTTTTTTTTTTTTGAAAAAAACCAGCAATAAAAAATATTTAAAAGAAAAAAGCTCCATGGCCATCTATCATGGCCATCATCTGTTGATGGAGGCCCCCCCTCTTTCCCCTAATACCAGTCAAGTGCTCGCACGTGCCCCATCCCTCCCGACCGCACGCCACAGCCTCGCTTCCACTCTTTCTCTCCCCTCCCCATTTATCCTCTCTCTCTTCCTCCCCTCCCCGGACCCCGGAGGCCGCCCGTTCGCCCGCCGGCGAGCGCTCCCGCCGCCGCATCTGCGGCGAGTGTACTCTTTCTGCCCTTTTTTGTCGATAACTGATCCAAGGTGCGATTTTTAGACCCTTTACCATGCCTTTCTTCAAGTCAAAAGAGTGATTTTTATCCTTCGCCACGCCGCCGGTTGCGGGTAGCTAGGGTTTATGTAGTATAAGAGTCATACTGCTCTTTGAGTTGGAGGATTGGATCTTTTCTTCCCATTTTGGTTGGGTTTAAAGCTATTGCAATGCTAATGTGCTTATTTGTTTATATCTTATATATTTGATCATATTATGAGTTGATTTTGGATTCATTTCTTTGAAATTGTCGAATTTATCATGCATCAATGGAATTCTGTGGGTAGATCTGTGGTTTAGGTTCATATTGTAGGGTTTATGTGCCACCCATTAGAAAGCTGTCACCTTGAGCAGGTTCCTATTCTTGTCGACCCCCTGCTCCTTGGGACAATGTCAATTCTCTGCAGGGTACTAGTGACTGCAGGTCTTGCTTAAGGCTACTTGGTTGTTGATTCACTGTCGTTGCCAAGATAACTAGGTTGGTGCCTGGCAAAGAGAACTGATTCATTTGAAATTGGCTTTGACGATTGCATTCGAGAATGAGGTATCTTGGTTTCGACAATTGCATTTTGGAAAATGCTTCTCACTTTGCGGAGGAGGAACATGCAAATGATAGCTAAGTTTCTCTATTCTGCTTCAAGTCACCTCACTTCTCCTTTTGTTGCACCACTAACTCCTGTTTGGAACAAACTCACTAAGATTAATTTGTAAAGGAAAATAAAAGATAATAAATTGACTTTTTAACCGACCAGACCAACTTTCTCTGGATTGACCATCGAGGATGATTTTCCTAGCACATGAAGGAAAATGAAGTCCTTGTACTTAATAACTAATTTTTAATTTTCTTTTAGCCGTTATTTGCTTTGTGTTGATCCTTTGCCTAGTTTCTGTATGTTTTTTCTTTCCTTAAAGCTACCAAGTATACAACTAGTAACTTCTGGTCGGATGTAGGCCATAGTTGGAGAGATGATTGCCTCAAACTTAAAAGTGTGGAGAATTGGTTGAGCTGCTTGCTGGTAGGTTGCTTTTTTGGTGTGCACAAGAAAGTATCGTCTTTTGAAAAATGTTCAAACTTGTTGCTGAGATATGTATTGAAACATGAGGAAAATCTCTTGCATTGCAAAACCAAACTTCATGACAATTGGGATGTTAGGATGGTCATAGCTATAATTAAAATCTGGCTGTTAAGTGGATATGAAGGTTCTTTCCTTCATATGGATTGTAAAAAGAGGTCTACTGGGAGCATCGATCTAGATTAATTGCTTGGGGTGCCATATTATGCGTGTATAGATCTCTAAACCTTGCTTCGTCATATACAATTTCTCCTTCAACTTGATTTCAGGAGGCAGTGAATCATATAGGAGATTCTGTGAAAGATGTTACATGCATATCCATAGTTAGACTGTGTGCCATAAGTATATCATATGTAGATTAGGTGAGAGATCCGCTACTTGATATGTGTAACTTCATTGGGGGGAACCTAAAATACTATAAAAGCAAATTAAGGCATTGTTATCAGATCTAGCAGATAGGCCCAAGTAAGAGTATATTCAAGATGTGAGTTTGTCATGCTCAATGAAAATATAAATAATAACATGACTTCATATTACTCTATTTTCTGTTCCATGAGCAAAGAAAGCACATAAGGTTGGCTGTTAGTCTGTTACTCTGCTGAAGAGAAGACGAAAAGGATATAAACAAATAGTTATTCAGAAAGTAAGGGCTCAAAATTAATTGGCTGATGTTCTCTGATTGGCTTTCTTAGAAATTCTCAGCATCAGTTATATGTTCCCAGGAGGGCATAATTGATATATGTTCCCCAGCTTCATGAGGAGTTTGAAAACTTGGTTAATATGTTATTTCAAGGTTTAAATAACTGTCAGACTTGTCCCCTTGTAAGAGCCTCATAAATTGTCAACTCCATGTAGAGTATCAGCCTTTTGTCCATAAAACATTTAATGTTTACTTTGATAGTTCAGGGAAAAGAGGGTACATTCTTCTTAATCAAACCCAATGAAGCACCTGATTTTTCCTCACATCCCTTTTTTCTCTTTTATCCTAAATTTTCTCACTTGTTATTTGCTTCATCTTCTCCATCTCGTCCTTTTTCTTCTTTTCTTTCTCCTTTTCTTTGTTACTTTCTGTCTGTTAGGGGCTGAGAACCACAGCTGTGGGACTGCTTGTACTGAAACATCCTCTGTTTATAACCTAGTCCCCTAAGAAGTATGACATATTAAAATTAGTAAAAGTAGTCACTCTATGGTATTATGATCATCATAGTTTGGTAAGTATATCACATTCAGATCACAGTCACATTCCATTTGCTCTATGTCCAACTATTGTTTCTTTTCCCACACCCTCTTTTCAGGTGAGAATGTTATATTGATACCTTGCAATTTTGAATTATTTAAAGACCATACTACTTTGTTAATTTCAAAGAACTATCAATATTGTTTTATTGATTTCTACTCTTTTTTTGAAGTTATTGACTATAAGATATACGATAAATGTCATTGATTTATGTATCGCTTGCCTTCCAATGGCTTAAATTTGTCAATTTTTGGCCTACTCTCATAGCATAAGATAATGCTACATTTTTGTCTCAATGAAGCAAATTCTGAGGACTTGGAACTTTTTCATGAATGGGTCTTAGAACTTTTAAGCATTCTGTCTGTCTCATTGACATTTAAAGATTTCAGTTTTTGTTAAATAGCTGCATGGATGTTAAACAGAGTGGCTACTGCAGGAGAATGGTGAGAGGAAGAGATGCTTGTTGGGAGCACTGTGTCTTGGTTGATGCTACAAGACAGAAAGTTAGGTGTAACTATTGCCATCGTGAGTTCAGTGGAGGGGTTTACAGGATGAAGTTTCATCTGGCTCAGATTAAAAACAAAGACATAGTCCCATGTACTGAAGTTCCAGATGAGGTAAGAGATTTAATACACAGCATTTTAAGCACTCCACGAAACAAGAAAGCTTCCAAGAAGCCAAAGATTGATCGGGCGCAGAATGGTCCCCAAAATAGTTCCTCTGCTAGTAGTGGTTTCCATGCCAATAACGCTAGATCTAGCGGACAACATGGAAGCACCTGCCCATCCTTGTTACTGCCGCGCCCTTCGCCAAGTACACAGCCCCCACTAGATGATGCTCAAAAGCAAAAGCATGATAATGCTGATAAGAAAATAGCTCTGTTTTTCTTTCACAACTCTATTCCCTTTAGTGCATCTAAATCTATTCAGTATCAGGCAATGGTTGATGCAATAGCAGAATGTGGGGTGGGCTATAAAGCACCAACTTATGAGGGGTTGAGATCAACTCATTTAGAAAAAGCAAAAAGTGAAATAAATGACAACCACAAAAAACTAAGAGATGATTGGAGAGAAACAGGTTGCACCATTTTCTCTGACAGTTGGTCTGACGGGAGGTCCAAATCACTTTTAGTTTTTTCCGTTGCGTCACCTAAAGGGACCCAATTTCTAAAATCAGTTGATATCTCATCCCATGCAGATGATGCTTATTACTTGTTCGAGTTACTTGATTCTGTTATCATGGATGTTGGTGTGGAAAATGTGGTGCAAGTCATAACAGATAGTGCAACCAGCTATGCTTGCACTGGAGGGCTTCTGTTAAAGAAGTATCCTTCATTATTTTTGTCTCCATGTGCTTCATATTGTATAGAGAAGATGTTGGAGGATATCAGTAAGCAGGACTGGATGGGTACAGTCTTGGAGGAGGCCAGGACCATAGCAAGGTATATATACAGTCATGACTGGATATTGAATATGATGAGAAAGTTCACCGGAGGAAAGGAACTAATCCGGCCAAAGCTTACAAGATTTGCAACCCATTTTCTTACCTTACGATCCATCATGATTCAAGAAGATAATCTGAAGCACATGTTTTCTCATGCTGATTGGTTGTCATCTGTATACAGTAGAAGACCTGATGCACAAGCAATCAGATCGTTATTATTTCTAGAAAGATTTTGGAAATCAGCACGTGAAGCTGTTAGCGTGTGTGAGCCTCTTCTTAAAATTTTGAGGGTTGTAGATGGTGATATGCCAGCTATGGGATACATATATGAAGGTATAGAAAGGGCAAAATTGGCAATCAAGATATTTTATAAGGGGTGTGAAGAGAAATATTTGCCAATTTTGGAGATAATCGAGAGAAGATGGAGTGTGCAACCTCATTCTCATCTACATGCAGCTGCAGCTTTCCTTAACCCTTCAATCTTCTATAATCCAAATTTTAAGTTTGACGCAAATATTAGAAATGGTTTTCATGCAGCTATGTGGAAAATGTTTCCTGAAGAGAAAGATAAAATTGAACTTACTAAAGAGCAGCCTGTATATTTAAATGCGCAAGGTGCTCTTGGGAGTGAATTTGCTATCATGGGAAGGACATTGAATGCACCAGGTATGTTCACCAATTGTTTGGTCGATACCATTTTTATTGAGCTTTAATTGACCTACTTAGTGAACATCTTGCATGCATAAATGCATAAACATACTATTCAACCTCTTGGTCTTTCATGTACTCCCAGGTGATTGGTGGGCTGCATATGGTTATGAGATTCCCATAATGCAGAGGGCTGCAATGCGGATACTAAGCCAGCCTTGCAGTTCATGCTGGTTCAAGTGGAACTGGAGCACTTTTGAGAACTTGCATACAAAGAAACGTAACAAGATGGAATTAGAAAAGCTGAGTGATTTAGTGTTTGTGCATTGCAATCTTCGATTACAGGCCATCAGTCAAAATAGGGATGGAAAGTGTAAACCTGTTATATATGATGAAATAGATGTAAGTTCTGAGTGGCCAACAGAGTCTGAATCTTCATCACTTCTGTTAGATGATTCATGGTTAGACGATTTACCATTTGATTGCAGAAGTACCTCTTCAACTTATGAATAATTTGGAAAGAACTATGGAATTCAAGCAGGAAGAATTTGCACACTTTGGAAGTATGTGGTAAATGATCCATGGCACATGGTTCCTAAATTCAATATCATGAAAAATCACCAATTAATTAATCACATTGTAGTTTATGTTCATCTCTTTCCTATGTTTTCCATAGTCAAATTGAATAGACGTCCATGGTTGTTGTACAGTTGGGGTCTCCTGCGTATCCAAAATTCTATGGATATCTGAGTATTTCAGTTTAGAAAAGTGCACCCTACCAGTTGGAGATTTTTTTTTTCAAAACCTTCGTTACCTGTCTGATACATGTCATCTGGGCTATTTATATGTAAATAACCAGAGACAAATTTCATTCCTTCTTGCCTATTATAAAAAAAATGATTTTCAATCGGATATTCTGATTGGTGAACATGCACACCAAATATTTGGTATAAGTGGTTTCCAAAATTTAGGTGGCAAATAACTAGTGCCTCAACTTTTTAATTTTCATGTTAGAAGGAAAACAATGTCTGGCTCATCTTTCCTTGTCAGGTTGCTTATTTATTTAAACAGCACCTTGTCCTACTTATTCTTGCATATTTATCTGTAGTCTGTAGCATATTGTTGATTGCAGGGTAATCAAATGCAAATGTTTCTCTCTTTTTTCCCCCATTTCCCCCTTTCTTTTCATGCATAATGCATCAAACTTTTTTGGTGTTGGTGCACATGCGCATGTAGTAATTGCCCATACATTGATTTTCGAAAGATTACATCTCTATTATTAAATGCAGTTCCAGCTGCATGTATGGAACTCACGAAACACCTTAAACTTCACTAAGGTTGCAGGTGTTAGTCTGTAATAACCATGGTCAGTACGTCTGTACTTAGCTGCTCATGCATGTAACCTGTATTACAGTTTTGTGTCAGAAACAGCTAAACATTATAAGGCTCATGGGGCTTAACTCTGGTTCAGTGATATTCACCGAATTTTGGATTTATATGCTTCTTGTCAGCTTACCTATTCTGTTGCCTATCACTTCATATCACTGAGAATGATGTCCATTTATGTGTTGTGGAGGGTCATGAATATGGTCAGATGTTAACCACTTTTTGTTCGTGTTATATCAATCAATGTCATGTTTCTACATAACAAGCCTTGTCATTTCTAAATATCACTCTTAAAGTTCTATATCATTATGTCCATTCCTTAATATCAGGGATCATTATCATTGCCCTTATAATATTTAGGTACTTTTCACATTGTATGAAATACTTAAAGTGTGATATAAAGTCTCAATTTTGTATTGGAAGATCCTGTTATGCAAGGAAGGTTAGTTTTCTTGATTAATTCTTATACTCCATTTCATCTCATGTCTTTCTGCTAAAAAATTTTGCATTCTTTTTTGTTTTGGAAATGTTTCTACCTTCATATTTCCTGTTCTCTTCAACTACTTTTTTGTTTGTTTTAACGCTCATACTATTTATTCTCCTTGTTTAGCCTTTGGTGACTCATGATCGTTATGTTCTTAATTCATTCCTCAGCATTAATGCATTTAATTTTGTAGAAATTGATTTCACATTACCCTTAATTTCTGGTTAATAATTTTGAATGAGAGTACTTCATCTCCTTTAATTCAGCCTACTTGCTTGGATCATGTGTCTTAGCAACCATTATCTAATATTTTGAGCAACTACTTTGTCTTATACCCAAGAACTTTTATTCTTTATTTTGCTGAGGATATTTCAATTAGAAAATTGATTGCGTTATTGTTTTGGTGATTGAGGCTTACTTTTTTGTCATTTGAATGCTGTGGATTACTGATATGATTTTCCTGATATGGTGGTAACTTTATAAAAATTTGGAGTCACATGATCTACAGGGAATCTTATGAAAAATAAATATTCAAGCCAAAAGTATGGAGGAAAATAGAAATTTGGCTTCCTGTTTAGAAACAGAAGGCTGCCTATGGTAGAGGAAAGAATGCTGATGCACTAATTTGATCTGTGTGAATCATGTGACAGTAAAATTGAGAAATCTCAATGCTGGTGATGACCTAGAAGACTTGTAGGGCCTAAAGCCAAATAATTAAATTACTTGAAGATTTCTTACTCGTGCATCAAATGATCATAAATAAGGTGACTTTTTTAAAAGAGGGGTTTGTGTGTGTCTGTGTTATGTATTCATTTATTCATAGTTAAAATTGTTTGAGATAATTGTGGCTTAGAAGTAAATGAACTCATTTATTTCTGGTCTATGTGCTTGAAATGTTTTTATCATTATTGTTTTTGTGAATTCTCAGCTGTACGCATCATTGTTCTTTTACCTAGTTCTACTAGAAGCATCCATTATATGGTCAGTTGATGCATCTATAAGAAGTCTCCAAAACATTTTGGTATGTGACTTGCTGCGGGTTATCATCATTAGTTTGGATTTAAAAATTTTGTGTAACTCATCCTGTTAATTGACAATGAAGGAATGCATAGTTATGGGAATTATGTTTAAACTTTATTTTGTTGGCTTATATATTAATAAATGCTCTAAATCTAACTTAATTCTTTTGCTCCTGCCAATTCCAAAGATGCAAGTCGAGTTGATGACTTATCATAAATCAGAAACACCAAAAAATGATTTTTTTTGTAAAAAAAGTGTATAAATTAAAACAGTCTTGAAAGTATTATTAACCTTCAAAAGGATGTAATCTAAATTTGCTTAGTTGCTTAAAATTCTTCTTTCACTTATATATTTCTGTTTTAAACTTTAGCCATTTTTGGGTTCATCTGATGGCTGAGGCATCTCGGGTGCATTTGGTTTGCAATTGAAATAAAAATTAGAATATATTGGAATGAAAATCAGAATGACTATATCCTCTAACATGCAGATTTTTGTGTTGGAGTAGGTGATTTTTAACATGCAGATTTTTTTCATCTCATGAAAACTATATAGCGGAATGGTAAGATTAAAATAATTTTTATTCTAGACATGTTTGGATCTAATCCTATAATCATCTAGAGATCTTTTCAAGGATGCAATGAAATAAATACCAGATCGGATTTTAAGGGGAGGGTAGAATCTATACCTGAATCGCTTCTTTGTTTCTTTAAGATTCGGATTTGGGATGTCTATGGTTCTGATTTAGCCATACAGATGTCCGGTCTCTATAGGTATCTATCAGAATCAATCTTGGATCTTTCTTTTTTTGTAGATTCATCTTCTCCAAGATGAATTTTAGTTTTTTGGTTTTTTGATCAACACTTGATCTTCTTCTTTTCGCAATCTCAATATTTGAACTGCAGTCTTTCTTTTTTCTTGGCGTAGACTAGATTGTCCAATTACGTTGGGCTTGTGGAGATGTGGGATGCCCAATCCTTGGGCATTGGATAGAGAGGAAAGGAAGAGGAGGGCTTGGACACAAGGAGGGGGTTTGAATCTGAATTCTTAATTATTAAAATCTTAGGGGAAGAGCATCTTAAATAGAGCTCTTAGTGGAGTCCAAATCAAACTCCAATCAAGGTTAAGAGGCAAGTCCTTATCTCATAAAGTTTCTTTCTCCTTTTGGTGATTTTCTTTCTAAAAAAATCAAGCCCAATTGGAAAGGCTCACGCCCAACAAGGAAAGCAGAGGTTTGGTGCCCCTCTGACTCATCTTATGCGCACAAGAGAGGGGGCGCACGCCCTCTCTCTTTCTCTCTACGCAAATAAGAGAGAGGGGTGTGTGCCTCTCTCTTTCTCCATGGTAATTCCAAGGGGCATGCATCCCTTCTAAATCTCATCCAGAGATGGCGTGCGCCTCACTCATCCTACCTTTTATTCCATACCAAAATAGGAAGTTTCTAGGGAGAAAAATAAGGAAGGTTTGCACTTCTTAATTGGCTTGATTTAATTCTCTTGGGGCGCCCAACGTGGTTCCTCTTAAATCCAAATCCAAATAGAATTAGATTATGTTCAAGGCTAATGATTGACTTGATCTAATCCTTATCCAATAAGAAATTCAAGTTCAAAGAAGAATTGGATTTAACCATGTGCTAGAATGATTCTCCTAAATTCAATAGGATTTCATCAAATTCTAATCCAATTGAAACTTCACAAGTCCAATTGGTTAATCCAAGATTAAATTCCTTAATATGTGATCCCATATGTTCAATTCTGTCTGGTAGTGAGACATACCATGATCTCCATCATAATATATGTTGCTGCTTGTTTCAGCTGAAGTCGGAAGGTGGGCGACTGGACCTTGTATAGTAGTGCTGGAGTGACCTGCAAAATAAAATCAGGACTGGAGGTTTTTACTCCAGTGAGGATCATCCGATGCTCAAATCAGAAATCAAAGAACAATGAAAGCAGCAACTGGTTCTTTGAGAGGGGTTACTTATCTGGATCCTCGGAGCTTTAGTTATTTATAGAGGATATGGCCGAATAATTATGGGAACGTACGATTCTGAGGTTGACGGACTGTTGGATGTGATGTTAGTGGGTGAGATATTCTAGCTCTTATTGCTCCCGCGAGATATGAAGAGTTAGTTATGTCCGAACTTATCCACTTAGGATGAATAACTACTGCACGTACTAGAAAATTGACTATCCGAGGTAATGGAGGAAGCTCACATGCCAGATGAGCCACACATCAGACTGGATATAAATAGTTCAGCTCCACATACTTTAGCCTGATGGTTGAATCGGTAACCACGAAGATAGCTCATTGACCTAAGGTATCCATGATAATACACTGATCTGAGGTATCCATGATACCATTGTAACACTATCTCTTACTCTTGAGTTTGAGAATCAGACGAAAGGAGTGCCTCTGAAGTCGTATCTCGGATCTGGGGATGCGCACTCTCATGCTTTCACATGTATCTCTAGCATTTGAAATTGATAACGTCAGTCTGACGGACAGGGCTTGTTGCGAATGGTCGTGATTGATGGGATCACTCATATGATGGTTTTTTCGAAAATTTAATTTTTTTAGCGACGGCTCTCTATCTTCTCCTTCGCTCTTTTTTAAATTTGCTTTTTGGATGCACTAAGAAGACGACTACAATGTCCTTCGCTTCAGATTCTCGTTGCAACTCTTAAGGACAGGATGAACCTAGAGCTCTTGAGGAAGCTTGAACTGACATCGGCCCGGAAGAGGAAGGCTAAAGTTCTATTCGTTGGTCCTTCGGCTCTAGTAGGTGGCGATGTTAAGGTTCCGACCACTGAATCAACTACTGTGGCCATGGGAGATGAAAATCCTCCTTTGATTATCGAGTCTACGGTTTTTCCATTGGAGGTTGTGATGAAAACTCCACTAAAGGGGGTTCCGACAAAGGAGACTCCAACGGAGAAGATACAGGTGATGGATGCAGGCAGGACTATCTTGAAGAAGCTCCGACGGTGGCGGTGGAGACAGGGGAGCCTTTGGAGTAGATGGCTCCTATCAAATGCCTTCTCTTGGTCGTTTCTCAAGCAAGTCCTTCGCGATCAGCACCTTTTGTTCCGTCTGCGGTGGAGAATCTCAAGACCGCTGTGGAGTTTTTGAGAAATTATTTTTTTCTGCTAAAAAATATTATCTAGATGAATAAGGGGCTCAACAGCGAATGACGGGTGCCCTTAGGTCTCTTGCTCAGGTAAGGAGCCTTTGAATCTTTCCTTTTGATCTCCTACAGCTTGTTGTATTTAATAGCTTTGGTATATAGGTTGGGCATTATCTAGTCGGCTTCGTTGGTTTCACCTCTGAAGCTTCAGCATTAGAGCTTACAATAGCGAAGGAAGAAATAGACTAGCTGAAATATCTTTTGGAGCATGAACAATCGGCTATCGCCGAGTTGATCAAGGAAGTCAACTCTTCTGAGGATGCTCTCCGAGAAGCTCGAGAAATGATCGATCGTCGAGATGACGAGTTAAGGAGGGTTGAAAAGAAGATTGAAGATCTCGAGAGGCAAAGATCTAGAGCTGAGAGAGATTACCGTCGAGCCCACAACGATATAGAGCACCTAAGGAGGATGCTCGAAAGAAGAAGGGGTCGAGACTCTACCCCTCTTGAGATTCATTCTCAAAGTTGCCCTAGTAGAAGGTCAGTTAAAAGGGCCAGAACTTCGGATAGAGCAAGCCACAAAGGAAAAATGCCTCAGAGGGATTAAGGCTTTGCCTCCAAGAGAATTCAAGTGACTCAAGAGCCGTCTACACCTTGGAATGAACTTTAGGAGGTCCTGTCAAATATAGAGTGCCTGAAGGAGAAGCTAAAGGAGGAGAGAGAAGGTCAGGCTTTCCTCCACCGTCGACTCTCAAATCATGAGCTTTTAACTGCGAACGTTCTCAAGAGGATAGATCGGCTGGCGAGAAGAGGGCCCGAGATTATAAATTAGACCTGCAAGACAGCATTCTCCTCAGGCTTTGAGAGATGTAAGATAATGACTCGGGTGCACCTTCTTGCTGACAGTGCCGAGCTTCTACAGGCTAGCTTCTTAGATGAAAGTCTGAAGGTCATGACAGAAGATAGCACAAAGAGATTCGCAAAAATATTTTGATGCATTATTAATACAAACAAAGTCGATGCAGTCGTCCAGACAGAAGAGATTGCTGGACGTGGATCACCCTAATAGCGCTCCGAGGCAATGATGTATTTTTCTTTTGTAATTTAAACTTTATAATCATTTTGATGCAAATGAATAAAATTTGTTTTTGTCATTAATGTTCATTATGTTTGAATGGATGAGTGCAAATCACATTTCGAGCTATATTGATCGAATTCTGATCCATACTAGAAATTTAGTTATGATTCAAATCATAAGACATAATCTGAATCACAATCCAAGCTATAATTCGAGCTATATGACTCATACTTGTATTGGTTTTGAAAGGATCGAGATTCAAATCACCTCCATATGGCAGATACCATCGCACGTCTCTTCATGTCTCTTCAAAAATGGTGTAAGGCATAATTTGTCTGTCACTGGCATTAACTATCATATCAGCGGCAGGAGCTGTATTTGATTGGTGACTGCCACACGTCAAGCATCTATTAAAACCTCGTCAGTCATGCCTGCTGTCGTTAATGCTTTGTGAGAAAGTGTCATTTGGAGATCTTTTGAGTTTAGATTTATTTAAACCCCAGATGAGACAGGCTTCTAGGGTTTTCGATTATCTTTTTGTTTTGCCATAGGTTCTTCTTCTTTGTCTTTCACTTTAGAGCTTTCTTTTACTATGAAGGGAATGGGTTCTGGAGACTCCGACATCGCCCCATTGGAATTTCAGTCCGAGCTAACGGAAAGGGATGAGGTACTGTTCTATGAGCAGTTTTAGATCCCTCCGGCATTTCAATTGAAAATCATGGCGTCGAACGATCGAGTTTGCCAACCTCCCCCAGATCGGATGAGCCTATATGAGGAATGCTTCCAGGCTGAGCTGAGACTTCCCCTTGATCCTTATAGCTCTTTTTCAATTTTTTGAAATGTCATCGAGTTTGGTAGTCCTGAATTCATAGCGGCATATCTGCGGTTTTACTGTAGTGTGCGTATTGACTGGGATTGATCCTAGCATCATATTTTTTCTTTCCCTCTTTACCTTCAAGAGGCATCTCGGATCACGCGAGTGGTGGTATGTGATGTCATGAAAGAAGAAGAATATTCGTCCGTTGATCCAGGATGCTCCTTCCACTGTCCACGGCTGGAAAGAGCATTTTCTCTTTGTCTCTCAGACGTCAGGCGAGGATTGGGGGCTCGTCATCTAGGGTGAATCTCGAGAGGTCATGCTAAAGGAGTCCTTATTAGATCAATGTCTAAGGCAGGAGGTGGAAACCTTGTGTAGTTTTAAGATCCCGACATTGAAGGAGCTTCTATCAGAGTAGACATTGTTTAATGTTGGCATTAGCCAGGCCGGTCCTCAATATACGCACGAGTTGCCTACCTCAGAGCCATATGTTCTTTGATTTTTACTTTGCTTTTGTGCTAACCGTTCGATTGCTTTGGTTGCAGAGATAGACCCAAATTTGCTGAAGAAATTGAGTAGAAGGCCCACCGAAAAAGGACAGCAAAACCTGTGGATGGCCGAAGCACCCGCATCAAGGTCCCCCTACACCACTGGCTTTTGGGCCAGAAGGACTCGAATCTCTCCACGCCAATGACTTCAGAGTTGTGAGGGTTCAATCTGACTCATCTGCGTCGGCTTCTGATGGAGATCAAAGAAGCCAAATAGGTCGAGTCTCCGAAGAAGTAATTCTGAATCTATCGATCTCTCAAATTGTTGATTTTTCTTCAAAAGACGAGCCAGCCTAGGCGATCGAAACTTTTGGAACCACACCGGCCGATCTAAAGCTCGAGGCTTTGGCCTTGAAGGACTACAAGCTGGCGCATGAGCTATTTAAGGGAATGCCCCTCCCGACCGATACAAACGAGCTGCTGGTCGGATCATGCGGGGATGTAAGGAAAGAAGCTATGGAGTGCTTCATCCAGGTAAGCTGAAGCTCTTTCAATTTTATTTATTCCAAACATACACCTGTTATGTTACTGATATGAAGTTTTTCAATAGTTCACCCATTATCTGAGTGGGTATATAGATTATTCTCGCGAGCTTTCAGCGGAGGCAAGGAAACACAAGGCCGACATCGAGATGCTTAAAGTAATGAAGGATAAGGCTGAGAAGGAGACTGGAGAAGCCTCCATGAGAGCCAATACTACTACAAGGAGAGCAAAAGACACCGAAGCGGCCCTACGAGGAGCTGTTGAGGAAAACTCCCGGCTGCTAGGCATCTAAGAAGCACAGGCAGCGCGAATAAAGGAGCTTGAGACTCTACTGGTGTTGCTCCAAGAATTGATTTTGATGATCGCAAACTATTTGAAGAGGCTACTAATGAGTTTCTTATATTTAGAGAATATTTTTATGATGTTTCAGGTAGTCCAAAAGATTGAATTTGAAAAGCTTCATCAAGTGTACCAAAGTTGAAATTTCTGTAAGTTGGAGAAATTTTTGAAGCCTTTTGAGAGTGTCCAATTGATTTGAATCTATTTGAGAGTATTTGGAAGTGTTCTGGTGAGTTTCGAATATTAAATGCATGAAAAATTGGGTTGCAACAAATGGAGTGACCCATCTGGATCATCCTTTTTTATTGAGTAGTCGGCACGCACTGTTTTGACTTGTGGCACGCAGTGGGACGACCTGTCTGGGATGACCTCTGAGATCTTGAGATCAAAATAGAAAGTCTGATTTTCAGACTGACTAAATGAGGCATTCCATGAAACTTTCTAGTCATAGTAGGATGACCCATATGGGACGATCCATTTTGGACGAGTTCGTAACGGTTAGTTTTCAGTCTATTTTTGATGCATTTAATACGCATTAAACACTCTCCAATGGCTCTAAATCGATACTAAAATATTCTCAAATGTAAATGGTGATTATAAATGCTCTCTTAAAGTGAGAAATTATAAGTTTGCAAGCATTCAAAGTTCACATCCGAAAAAAGTTCAAAAATTCTAAAAAGAGAGGAAAAGAAGCATTCAATCAACTCACCAACCACTCTCCAGCTGCAATCAAGTGTGCAATTCGTTGAGAGTGTTCAGCAAAAGCTTCTTTTCCTTAAGTATTTTATTTTTATTGTATTTATTATGTTCATTTAAGGAGATATTGTGCTGAATTTTTTGTACACTATTTTTTTTCTCACATTGTATTTTGGGTTTTGAGTTTTGGGGAAGTTTCAAAATTTGGATAGGTTGATCCAAACTTAAAATCGGAGTGTTGAGGGTTGGCGTGTATCCAAAAAATAAGTGTTCTTGTTTGGATAGCAAGGGTCGGAGTTGTCCGACGTGTTGTAACTTTGAAATCCGTTTAGTGGATTGAATTTCTAAGTAGGGACTTGAGAAGTGGATGTAAGTGCAAGGTTGGCATCAAACTATTATAAATTCATTGTGTTTTTTATGCTTGCATCTCTTTATTTGTTCTTTGTGCTTTATACTTGCTTACCTATCATTTGTGTTTGATTTGTAAATCAACTCACTCCGCTCAACACTTTAGCACATTACCTAAGTGCACTAATCTTAAAAATTTTTAAAAGACCCAATTCATCCCCTCTCTTGGGCTCCATATTTGGGCAACAAGTGGTATCAGAGCTCGGTGCTCTAGCTCTTGCTTGATTTAACCATCAAGAGTCAAAGGTCTATGGCAGTCCAATTTGGCACATCCTTAACTGAGGGACAATCCACAAACTGACCTTTATTTTTCAATAGGTCAAACTATACCTATTGAAAAGCTCAGACGAAAATTTTCATTCAAACACTTGACTATGATATGTAGAGTATCATAGTAAATGAACCATACACACCCACTAAATTGATTAATGGTGTGTCTCTCCCTAAGTCGAAAAGTGAATGGGATGAATTTGATAAAAAAATGACTCAGCTTAATGCTAAAGTCATGAATATTTTATATTGTGCTTTAGATGCAAATGAATTTAATCATATTTCTACTTGCAATTCAACTAAAAAAATTTGGGATAGGTTAGAAGTTACACATGAAGGCATAAATCAAGTAAAAGAGTCTAAAATCAATATGCTTGTGCACAACTATGAACTGTTTAAAATGAAACCTGAAGAGTCAATAACTCAAATGTTCACTCGTTTCACTGACATCATAAATGGTATAAAAAGTCTTGACAAATATTATTCTAACAGTGATCTTGTGAGAAAAGTGCTCAGATCTTTACCAAAATCGTGGAAGGCAAAAGTCACTGCAATCCAAGAAGCCAAAGATTTAAATACTCTACCATTGGAGGAGTTACTTGGATCTCTTATGACTCACGAACTGACCATGAAGCAACACTTTGAGGAGGAGATCAGAAGAAAGAAGACATTGTTCTCAAGTCGACAGCTCAAGAAGAACAAGATACAGAAAAATCAGAGAACGGCGAGGAAGATGAGGATTTGGCTCTAATCATCAGAAAATTTAAATGCTTCATGAGGAGAAGGAGACAAGGAATCAAGAGAAGACCCCCAGCTAAGGGGGAGTCGAGTAAAGAAAAAGAAAAAGAACAGCCCATCATTTGTTATGAGTGCAAGAAGCCGGGCCACTTCAGATCAGAATGTCTCCAGCTCAAGAAAGATCAAAAGAAGTTCAAGAAGAAAAAGGCTATGATGGCTACATGGAGCGACAGTGATGACTCCATCACAGATGAAGAATCTCATGAAGAAGCTAATCTGTGCCTTATGGCACATGAAAATAAGATAAGCCCCGAAACTCAATAAATTTTCTTGTGATGAACTGCAAGAAGCTTTTCATGAACTTTTGAATACCTAAAAGAATTAGAAATAAAAAATAAAAATCTAAAATTAAGAAATCAAATTTTAGCTAAAGAAAAAAAAGAAGTTGATAGTAAAAATAAAAAATTAAAAATAAAGAATCAATCTCTATTAAAAGAAAAAGATAAAATTTCAAGTCCAAATGAAATTCTTGTAAAAAAAAATAAAAAACTAGAGGAAGAGGTAACCAAGTTGAAACCTATAGTTGATAGATTTATATTAAGTTTAAACAAATTTCAGATGATTATTGATAGTCAAAAAACTGTATATGATAAAGTCGGTCTTGGCTATAACACTCTTAGAAAACAAAAATTTTTGAAAAATATTTTTGTCAATGCATCTATAAGAAAATTATCAAATATTACTTGTTTTAAATGTGGCAAAGTAGGGCATAAAGCTTATTCATGTTTATCAAATAAATTTGATGATAGAAATATTAAGAAAATATGGGTTCCAAAAAGAACCATTGTGACTAACCCCAAAGGACTCAAGTTAGCTTGGGTATCTAAAGTTAAAATTTGATTTTATGTGTCCAGATGTGTCTTGCATCCTAAGCAACAAAACGAAAGTGGTATCTTGATAGTGGATGCTCAAGACACATGACTGGTGATGAATCTCAATTCATCACATTGAAAGTCAAAAATGGAGGGATGGTCACCTTTGGAGATAATGACAAAGGAAAGATCATCGGTATTGGTAACATTGGTATCACTCCCTCCACTTGTATTGAAAATATATTACTTATAGATGGTCTCAAGTATAATCTTTTAAGTATTAGTCAATTATGTGATAAAGGTTATAAAGTATTTTTTGAATCATCTATGTGCATTGTAACTAGTCCCTCTGAAGTTAGCACTAGATTCATTAGACATAGGCATGGCAATGTATGCATGGTTGATTTGGATAATCTCTTCTTACAAAACATGCAATATCTTGTGGCCATGAATGCAAAAATTAATGAGACTAGTTGGCTTTTGCACCGTAGGCTTGCACATATTAGTATGCATACATTTTCTAAAATCATTAAAAAAGATTTAATTTTTGGTTTGTCAAAAATTAATTTTAACAAAAATAAAATTTGTAATGCTTGTCAATTAGGTAAACAAATAAGAGTTTTCTTTAAATCTAAGAATATTGTTTCAACTTCTAAATCTTTAGAATTCTTGCATATGGATTTATTTGGTCTTACAAGAACAACTAGTTTAGGAGGTAAAAGATATAGTTTTGTAATTATTGATGATTTTTTGCATTTCACTTGGATTTTATTTTTAGCATCTAAGGTTGAAGTATTTTCAGCATTCTCTAAGTTTGGTCGAAAGATTTCAAATGAAAAAGATTTATTAATTATTTCTATTCGAAGTGACCATGATACTGAATTTGAAAACAAAAATTTTTAAAAATTTTATGATGAAAAAGACATAGATCATAATTTTTTAGCACCTAGAACACCACAACAAAATGAAGTTGTTGAAAGAAGAAATAGAACCTTAGAAAAAATGGTCCGTACCATGCTATGTGAAAGCAAACTCCCAAAATATTTTTGGACAAAGACAATTAACGCAGCATGTTATATTTTAAACCATACTTTAATAAGATCAATTTTAAAGAAAACACCTTATGAGTTATGGAAAGGTAGCAAACCTAATATAGGTTATTTTCATGTTTTTGGTTGCCGATGTTTTGTGTTAAAAAATGGCAAAGATAGCTTAGGCAAATTTGATGCTAAATCTGATGAAGTTATCTTTCTTGGTTATTCCACTTCTAGTAAAGTTTTTAGAGTATTTAATAAAAGAATACTAGCAGTGGAAGAGTCAATTCATGTAGTTTTTGATGAAACTAATGATCTTCCATCAAGGAAGAGAGAGAATGCTGATGATGCAAGTATCATAGAAGATGGAATGAAAGAGCTCATCGTTGATTACTCAAATGAGCGAAACAAGGATCATTTAGAAGAAAAACATGAGGATGAAAGCATCAATGATCAGAACATTCAAGAACAACCTCAAGATACAGGTAATCTTCCAAGAAAATAGAGATATGTCCACAATCACCCCAAAAAATTAATAATTGGTGATTCGATACAAGAAATAAGAATTAGATCTTCTCTTAGAGATGTTAGTAATTATGTAGCTTTTGTTTCACACCTAGAACTTAAAACGATAGATGAAGCTGAAAAAAACCATAACTGGATAATTGCCATATAAGAAGAGCTAAATCAATTTGAAAGAAATAATATATGGACACTAGTTTCTAGATCTAAAAATTACCCCATAATAGGAACTAAATGGGTATATAGGAATAAATTAGATGAAGATAGAAATGTAATAAGAAATAAAGCAAGATTAGTTGCTAAAGGATACAATCAACAAGAAGAAATTAATTTTGATGAAATATTTGCTCCTATTGTTAGACTAAAAACCATAAGAATGCTACTTGCTTTTGCTTGTTTTATAAACTTTAAATTGTTTCAAATAGATATTAAGAGTACTTTTCTAAATGGTTATATTGCTGAAAAAGTATATGTACAACAACCTTCAGATTTTGAAAGTCATAAATTTTCAGATCATGTATTTAAGTTAAACAAAGCATTATATGGTTTAAAACAAGCTTCTAAGGCTTGGTATGAAAGATTAAGTAAGTTCTTATTAGAAAATAATTTTTCAAGAAGAAAAGTTGATACAACTCTATTTATAAAAAGAAAAGATAAAAAAATTTTAGTTATACAAATATATATTGATGACATTATATTTGGGTTTATGAATGAAGATTTGTGTCAAGAGTTTGTCAAGCTCATGCAGGGGGAGTTTGAGATGAGCATGATGGGAGAACTCATTTTCTTCCTCGGACTTCAGATTAAGCAAATGAAAGAGGAGATCTCCATCATCCAAAGTAAGTACACAAGAGAACTATTAAAGAAATTTAGAATGGAGAGCTCAAAAATTGTAAGTATACCTATGACCTCTTTCTGTAAATTAGAAAAAGATAAACATGGTAAAAATATTGATTCAAAACTCTATAGAGGCATGATAGGCTCTTTATTATATCTTATTACTAGTAGACCTGATATAATGTTTATTGTATGCATGTGTGCTAAATATCAGTCAAATCCTAAGGAATCTCACTTAAATACTGTTAAGAGAATTTTTAGATACTTAAAGGGAACACAAAATCTAGGACTTTGGTTCTCAAAACAATCTTCTATGGACTTAATAGGTTACTCAGATGCAGACTTTGCTGGATGTAAATTATATAGGAAAAGTACTAGTAGAACTTGCCAATTTCTAGGAGTGAACTTAATCTCTTGGTTTAGCAAGAAGCAAAATTTGGTAGCATTGTCTATGGCCGAGGCCGAATGCATTGCAGTCGGAAGTTATTGTACTCAAATCCTGTAGATTAAGCAACAACTCATAGATTTTGGTGTTGAACTTAAAAACATCCCCATAAAATGTGATAACACTGGTGCCATTAATTTGATCAAAAATCTAATCCAACATTCTAGATCAAACACATTGAAATTAGACATCATTTCATAAGAGAACATGTTCAAAATAATAATATAACACTTGAATACATAAATATTGAAAAGCAATTAGTTGATATTTTCACCAAAGCACTAAATAAAAATAAATTTTATGAAATTAGAAGGAAATTGGATATCTTAGACCCTTCTGCTTGATTTTCAATCATAATTTCACTCCCAAAATTTTTTTAAAATTTTTTGACTTTATTATCTTAATTTTAGGAGTCATCTATCTTTTTTTGAGATTTTTTCAAGATAATTAAAAAATCATCAGTGCTATTCAAATACCTTCTCAATTTTTTTTTCATTGAAATATTTCATCAAAAATCATACCAAAATTTATCTGGACTTCTCATGATCATCTCAAGTCGATATAAGTCTTTTCAAATTTTTTCTTTTGATTTTTCTTTTATTTTTAAATTATTTTCATATCGCTTGATATTTTTCTGGATGGGGCGTCCCATGAGACGTCCCAATTGATCGGGTGAATGGATTATATGTAGGCCGACCCGTTTAAATTCTTCTCTTAAAACCTAAATGGGGTGACTCAATTACTATGCTTCTTCCTCCTATTCTCGTCCTATACCGAAACTCCTCTCCTAGCTCTCCACCGACCTCAAATCCATCTAAAAATCTTGGATCTCCATCTCAAATCTTAGAGCAAACTCTCTCTCTCGGCATACCCTCTTGCTCTCCATCAAATCTCAAGTCCTAACTTGCAAAATCCGTGACAATCACCCCTAAACCCTTTTCTCCTCATTTCCATCCATCCTTCACCCTTCTCTATTCTCTTGACCGGTTCTCCTACTCTCTTTGGGACAATGGCCCCCAAGATACGGTTGCCACAGAGAAAGAAATCAGTGAGATCCTTAGAGGCTGAGGAATGAAGGAAGATATGATTTGATGACTGGTCAAAACATCTGTTTGATGCATCATGTAGTCTTCGAAACTCTCCTCAATCTGCCATTTTTTATGATCTATGCCATGAGGGAGGTCTTGAATAAATCCAAGGCTCCCTTATCATATGGTATGGCTCTTACAGTGATTTTTAGGAAGTCTAGAGTGAGCTTTGAGGGAGAAGTTGTTTGTAGATTATCAAACACTGACACCTACAATGACCACTCTCTTCGATGCATGAGGTTTGTCAGAGTAGATGGCCGTTGGGCCAAAGGCCGTGCAGCTACAGCCAAAGAGGATGATGATGAGGAGGAGGAGCATGCTGAGGAGGAGGGTCCCTCATCTGTGCCCAGACAGAGCCTTGATGATCACCCTATATTGGAGTCTGAGGTAGGATCCTCGTTAGAGTATCCCCATCGAGCTGTACCGTGCCATCTTTTAGTTTGGGAGAGGATGAGATGGGACTATTGGCTGAGGTAATGACAGGCATTCTAATCTGTTCAGCAGCAGCAGTTTCAGGATCAGTTTCTTCAGCAGTCTCACCAGTTTCAGCAGCAGATCCTCCAGCTGGTGTAGCAGCAGCAGCAGTATCATCAGGCTCCACCGAGTTCTTTCTCTGATCCTTCTTCGGACTTTTCTGTCATGCCACACATATCTTCATTGATGGAGCTCTTGTCTGATTTGAGTACTAGATTGGAGAGTGTGAAGAGCTCCCTACTCAGGTTCAGTGGCAGAATTTTTGATATTGAGAGGGAGATCAGACAGATTTTAGTTTCTGTATCGGGAGGAGCGAGCACATCGACCACTTCTTCACTTCAGCTGGATGATTTAGCTTGAGAGATAGAGAGACTCCATAGCCAGCTTCATTCTTCTCTTGAGCTAATTCGGACAGACATCAGAGACTCCAAAGACTTCGTATCTGCTGATCTAGATGGGCTCCGACTTACAGTGAGGAAGATCTTATCCCAGCTTGATGCTATTAGGATTCAGCTTCAGTCTAGGCCCTCTGCATCCAATGAGCCAGTCTTTGTCAATCCATTGCATTTCGTCCTCCGACATCTTCCTTTCAGACTAGACCTTTCGATCGAGGACGAGGCCGATCATGTTTCGCCGATCTTGATCTTGAGCTCGGTGCCCATTCTTACTGATTTCATCATTTTGTATTAGGTTACTTAGTTGTATTTTGTAGATTGGAGTATGAGAGCTTTATGCTCATGAACATATACTATGACTCTTATAACCTCTTTTTTTGTTGTAATTAATAAATGAGATTATTATCATGGCTCACTTCTTTTTTTTGGATGAATGAATGAATGAATGACTGTTATACTTGAATGAATGCACTATTATTCTGATACCTGACATAGAACCATGAAAAATCTTGCTCTTTTTAGTCTTTTTTTTTTATGATGTCAAAAAGGGGAAGAAAGTAATATATTGTCTATCTAAATTTTTTAAATTTAAATATTTTTTTAAATTTTTTTCTCTGATACAGTATTTTGCACTGATACGCCTCTGATATGTCCATTTTTTACTCTGATACATTTATTTTTATCTTCATTTTGATATTATTTGAAAATTTGCTCTGATATATCTATTTTTTTCAGTGCTCTGGTATTTTTGATAATTTTATTTTTGCATGAATGCCAAAATATCTCGATATATTTATTTTTAATTTTATAAAATATTCTAATTTTTTCTCTTTTAATTTTTGTTCAAATGATTTCATCCTTGCTTTGATATCAAAATGAAAAAAAGAGAAAGAAACATTCCTTTCACATTTATTGCTCTGATATTAAAAATAAGGAAGAGAAAAATAAAATTTTTTTATGAATCATCTCTACTTCAATAAAAAAAAATTTACAAATTGAACACTTCTTATATAAGAAAGGGGAAGATCTTTTTCAAAATGATCAAAATGATTATTTTTATCTATTTCATACAAGAACGGAGAGGATTTTAATTGACTAAGAACAATCCTTAGAAAAATTCTGATATCTTCACAAATGAGTTTCAGCAAAATAAATTAAAATATTAAAATTTACTAAAAATATATATCTTATAATCCTCTATGTTTAATCTTTGGCATATTCCTACAAGTACTCCACAAATCCAAATTCCTTGAGCTTTATGAACTTATTTTATGAATACTCAAATATTTTATCATCATCAAAAAGGGAAAGATTGTTGCTCCAAAAATTGATTTTGATGATCACAAACCATTTGAGGAGACTATTAATAAGTTTCTTGTCTTTGGAGAATATTTTTATGATGTTTCAGATAGTCTAAAAGATTGAATTTGAAAAGCTTCATCAAGTGTGTCAAAATTGAAGTTTCTGCAAGTTGGAGAAATTTTCGAAGCTTTTTGAGAGTATCAAATTGATTTAAATCCATTTGAGAGTATTTGGAAGTGTTCTGGTGAGTTTCAAACCTTAAATGCATAAAAAATTAGATTGCAACAAAATGGAGCGACCCATCTGAGTCATCCATTTTCATTGAGTAGCCAACATATACTGTTTTGACTTATGGCATGCAGTGGGACGATCCATTTGGGATAACTCCTAAGATCCTGAGATCAAAACAAAAAGTTTGATTTTCAGACTGACCAAATAAGGCATCTCATGGGACTTTCCAGTCACAGTGGGACGACCCATATGGGATGATTCATTCTGGGCGAGTTCATAATGGCTAGTTTTCAGTCTATTTTTTATGTATTTAATACGCATTAAATACTCTCCAACGGTTCTAAACCGGCACTAAGATATTCTCAAGTGCAAATGGTGATTATAAATACTCTCTTGAAGTAAAAAATCACAAGTTTGTAAGCATTCAAAGCTCACATCCGAGAAAAATTAAAAAATTCCTAAAAGAGAGGAAAAGAATCATTCAATCAACTCACCAACCACTGTCCAGCTACAATCAAGTGTGCAATTCATTGAGGGTGTTCAGCAAAAGTTTCTTTCCCTTAAGTATTATATTTTTATTTCATTTATTGCATTCATTTAAGGGGATATTGTGCTGAATTTTTTGTACCTTATTTTTTTTTCACATTGTACTTTGGGTTTTGAGTTTTGGAGAGATTCGAAAACTCGGATAGATTGATCCGAACCTAAAATCGGAGTGTTGAAGATTGACTTGTATCTAAAAAATAAGTGTTCTTGCTTGGATAGCAAGGATCAGAGTTGTCCGACGTGTTGTAACTTTGAAATCTATTTGGTGGATTGAATTTTCAAGTAGAGACTTGGAGAGTAGATGTAGGTGTAAGGTTGACATCGAATCACTATAAATTTTATATTTGTTGTGCTTGCATCTCTTTATTTATTCTTTGTGCTTTATACTTGCTTACCTATCATTTGTGTTTGA
This sequence comes from Elaeis guineensis, assembly GCF_000442705.2. Taxonomy (NCBI): domain Eukaryota; kingdom Viridiplantae; phylum Streptophyta; class Magnoliopsida; order Arecales; family Arecaceae; genus Elaeis; species Elaeis guineensis. The sequence continues at coordinate 16,386,391 of NC_026001.2, forward strand.
TTTGCAAATCAACTTACTTCACTCAATATTTTAGCACTTTACCTAAGTGTACTAATCTTAAAAATTTTTAAAAGATCCAATTCACCCCCCCTCTTGGGCTCCATATCTGGGCAACAGTTGGAAAAGAATAAAGCTACGATCAAGGCAATAAAGAAGAAAGCAGTAGAGGTGGAGAGCAGTGCTGAGGCACAGATCTGGGCTACCGCCACAAAGACCGCTGAGGACTTTCGGATATCAGAGAAATATCATGATGAAAAGGTCGACTTTGCCACTGATGCTTATGTCAGCAGAAAGCAGCTGATTCGAGACAAAGTTGCTGCCCAGTATCTAGAATTAAATCTAAATTTTTTGGATGAAGTTTGGGGGCCCATTACGGCTGACGCACCCACAACGAATGCTCCCACATCAGATGCTGCTCCTTAGGCTTTTCCATTTCTTTTTCTTTTGTTTTTTTATACTTAGACCTTTCACAGTCATTGTAAAAATTTTGAAGAAAATGAATGAAATTTATTCTTCATACTATCTGCATTCTCCTCATTTTCAATGAGTTATACTTGCGCATTTTTTTTAGCATGTAGGGACTAGCTCCGACCCAAATAGCTTAAAATTACCTCAATCAAAAGGATATCTAATGCAATTCCAACCTTGAGAATTTAGATGAATCCATTCTAGTTTAAGGGACTCTGAGTTTCACCATAAACTTAGTTTCGATCATAGGAAGTTAAGTAGAAATGTTCCAAACGAAGGAACTTTAATAAAAACAATCTCGATTAAAGAAACTTTAGCAGTTGGAGTTCTGATCAAAAGAACTTTGGTTCCGAATAAAGAAACTTCAGTAGTTAAAGTTTCGATCAAAAGAACTTTGAAAAGTCAGTTCCAATCAAAGGAACTTCTGTTGATACGATTTTAATCTAAGAAATCTTCGTAGAGCTCGTCGGATAGGAGTTTCAACTTTTCATGCCATTTTTATATGCAAACATGAGTTGATGAATCTATTAATTCATATATATAATAATATGATGTTACAGTATTACTGATAATACATACGCAAGTTGGCTGAATTCTATGGCCTGGGGAGTGGAGTCCCATCGAGTTGCTTCAGTTGATAGATCCTAGAACGTACCACCTTGTCCACCTGATAGGGACCTTTTCAGTCGGGTGATAGTTTTTCTTGTTCAGTAGGATGTGAAATTTTGACCCGTCGCAGTATTAAGTTGTCAGCTCAGAATTCTTTAGCCTTGACCCGGGCGTTATAATATCTAATCATCCTCTGGCAGTAGGCAGCCATTCTCACGATGACACGCTCCCAGCTTTCTTCAATCAAGTTAAGGTTAGCTCGAAGCCACATTAGATTGGTATCTTTATTGTGCTTCTCAACTTTGAGGGATGGGAGCCCAAATTCTTAGGTATGATTGCTTCAGTCCCAAATGCGAGATTGAAAGGAGTCTCATCAGTTGGGATCCTCTAGGTAGTTCGGTAAGCTCACAATACATGATGAAGCTCATCTGTCTATGACCCCCCTGTCCAATCTAGCCTGACCTTTAAGCTCTGTAAGAGAGTTCTATTGATCACTTCCACCTCTCCATTTGCCTGTGGGTGGCCTATCGATGTGAAGCGATATCCTATTCCATGATTTTCACAGAATTTGCGGAGTCAAGCACTGTTGAATTGTCTGTTATTGTCTGTGATCAGTACTTTGAGAAGATCATATCGACAGATAATAGATTTTCAAATAAAATCTTTCACTCTTATCTCAGTTATACGGGTCAGAGGCTCGGCTTCGATCCACTTTATAAAATAATCGATGGCTATCAGAAAAAAATTATGCTGACCTGACGTTCAAGAAAAAAGATCAAGAATGTCCATTCTCCACTAAGCAAATGGCCAAGAAGCACTGATGGGAGTCAAAAGTACTGTCGGTTGATGCTGAATATTGAAATTTTTCTGGCACAGATCGTACTTCCTAACGAAGCTATCTACATCTTATTGCATAATGGGCCAGTAGTAGCCCTACCGAAGAATCTTGTAAGATAGGGATCTACCCCCCAAGTAACTTTCGCAGATCGCTTCGTAAATCTTTCGTAGTATGTAATCAGACTCAGACGGGTGCAAGCACTTCAGGAGAGATAGAGAAAACGATCGCTTGTGTAGCTTATCATCATACAAAATATAGCGAGGGATCTATTTTCTTATTTTTTGGGCCTCCTTGCGATCAGACGGTAACTCATCCGATCTTAAATATTTGAGTAGAGGATCAATCCAGTTGGGTTCCTCATCAACTTACAAGACAACAAGAGGCTCTTCAAGACTCGAGGTTTTTAATACCTCGAAGTAGGTCCTTTTTTCTAAGTCAGTAGGCAATAAGGTTGCTAATTTTGATAGTGCATCTGTCTAGGCATTTTTCACTCTGTAGACCTGTTGAATATCAAAACTCAAAAAGGATAAGGCTAAATCTTTTATCTTTTGAAGGTATCTTATCATGTTTTTCTCTCGGGCCTCATATCTGCTCTTGATTTGTCCAACTATCAATTGGGAGTCACTGAAGACCTTCAAATTTTGAGCCTCTGCTTCTCACGTACTTTTATGCCAGCAGTTAGAGCTTCATACTCTGCTTCATTGTTGGTGGTTGAAAATTCGAAGTACAAAGCATACTCCACCGCATCACCTTCAGGACCAGTTAAGATAAACTCGACCCCTGACCCTGATGAATTTGATGAGCCATGGACATGTAGGATCCATAACTCCTCAGGATCAGCTCCCGCATGTATTTCTTCACTTTTCGAGCTTTCTCCAGCTTTTGAGCTCTCTCCATTTTTGGAGCGTTCTCCACTCTTTGAGCTCTGTTCATTCCGAATGGTGCATTCAAGGATGAAGTCTAATAATTCTTGGGTTTTAATGGAAGACCTTGGACGATACTGCATATCCAACTTCGAGAGTTCTAGAGCTCACTTTGCAATTCATCTCAAAGTATCCAAACGATGGAGAACAGCCTTGATCGGCTGATCAGTAAGCAACATAATAATGTGAGCCTAAAAAAAAGGTAGAAGTTTTCTTACCGTGACGACTAGTGCAAAAATCAGTTTCTCTAGCTTGGAGTATCTGGTCTCTACATCATGAAGGATTTTGCTGGTGTAATATATAGATTTTTAAATCCATCCTTCTTCTTTGACAAGGACTGAGCTAATCGCCATCGAAGAAACAGTGAGATGTAGTAGTAGCTCTTTACCAGACTGAGGCTTAGTGAGCAATGGTGGAGAGCGAAGATATTATTCCAACTCCTCAAATGCCTTCTGATACTCAGTAGTCCACTGGAAGTCTTTTGACTACTTGAGGATCTGAAAAAAAGAAAAACATCTCTCGATCGATCTGAAGACGAAGCGATTGAGCAAAGCGACCTTGTTGATCAAACGTTGCATCTCCTTAACAGTTCTTGATGGTGTCATTTCAAGGATTGCCTTGATCTTCTCGGGATTTGCCTAGATGCCTCTTCGCGAGATCATAAATTCAAGAAACTTGTCTGAGGTAACTTCGAAGGCACACTTTGCTAGGTTCAGCCTCATCTGAAATTAATGGGGAGTGTCGAAAGTTTCTTGAAGATTAGCAATATGATCTGGAGTAGCTCAACTCTTGATCAGCATGTCATCTACATATACCTTCATATTACGGTCGATTTGATCTTTGAAGATCTTGTTCACTAACCATTGATGGGTAGTCCCTGTATTTTTTAACCCAAAGGACATCACTTTGTAACAAAAAAGCCCACAGTTAGTAATAAAGGTTATTTTCTCCTTATTCTCGGATGCCATCCAGATCTGATTATAATCGAAGAAGGTATCTATAAAGGTAAGGAGTTCATGCCTTGAAGTTACATCCACCAGCTGGTCGATCTAAGGCAATAGATAGTTGTCCTTAAGACAGACTTTATTCAAGTCGGTGAAGTCGATGCACATGCGTCACTTTTCATTTGCCTTCGTGATCAAAATGAGTTCGTCAACCAGTCTGGGTATATTACTTCTCTGATGAAGCCAGTCTTAACTAGCTTATCCACCTCCTTGGCTATAGCTTTCTTACGCTTCGGAGCGAAGCTTCACTTCTTTTGCTTCATTGGATGATAAGTTGGATCCACTTTCAAGTAGTGGGACATCACCTCTGGATCTATGTCAGGCATATTTGTGATCGACCAAGCAAAGAGATCCATATTTTTTTACAAAAGAGTGGTTAGCCGATCTTTTGTTACCTCATCAAGGTGTGAGCCTATCTTCACTGTTTGGTTGGGATTTTCTTTCCTCATCAAGACCTCCAGGAGGTCCTCAGATAGCTGGGCACGTTCCTCAATCAGATCATCTCAGGCATCCAGTCCTATTGGAAGTTCGGGTCGGACCTCTACTTGGGATGCCTGACCTTCTGCTCGAAGCTTGACAGCAAAATATTGTCGAGCCATAGCCTGGTTGCCTCGGATTTGTCCTATTCTATTCTTTGTTGGAAACTTCACCATCAAGTGATAGCTCGATATTACGATTTTTAAAGTCTATAAACTCGAATGGCCAAGGATTGCATTGTAGGCTGAAGAAAGTTTAACCACCAGAAAATCGACTTGGATCGTCGTTCGCTGCGGTGGAGTACCCACTGTAACAGGCGGCCCAATCATCCCCTTTGGAATCATCGAGTTTTCGAAAAAATTTTGAATTGGGGTATCGAACCTACTCTATTGATCTATAGTAAATCCTATTTGAGAGATATCAGAGTAATACAAAACATTGACCAAGCTTTCATTATCAATAAATACGTTGTGTATATTATAATCAGCAATATTAGCAGTTACAATCACCGCATCATTGTGCGGGGCTTGCACACCCTCTGCATCTTGCTTGGTGAAGATGATGGCATCCTTGAGTCCATCCTCGAGCCTCGATCTCTTTGCCTCCAGAAGCTCTGCTGGTCCAGATGACCCTTCAATTATCATATAGATTTCTTCTTGTATGGGTCGATCTTTTGCTACCATCTATCCCCTTACTTTTTGTCTCTCCGACTGTGCTGGTGTTGGCTGCAGCTGAAGCAAAGAAAATGGCTGCTAAGGCAAAGGAGGTGGCTATTGAGCCGTTGGAGGAGGTCGTCATGGAGGTACTCTCCTTCGGATAAAGCGGTTCAACCTCCCCTGCCTGATGAGCCTCTTAATCTCGTCTCGAAGCTAGAGGCAATCTTTGGTATCATAATTATGGTCACGATGGTAGAAGTAGTACTTATTTGGATCACGGTGTTTAGATTTCATCCGTATCCTCGGAAGCTGAGGCAGCTCAGCTCGCACCTCCATCAATACCTCCCCCTAGAAATATTCAAAGGTGTATAATTAGTATAACACCTCGGAGGTGAGGGTTGTCGATCCCTTCTTTGAGGACTTTGAGATCAATGATTCCAAGGGTCCCCATTTATTCTACCTTTGGAATGGGGATCAGGAGTGCTAATGGTTCTCCCCTCCCATTTTGGAGAGCACTCTTTATTCTGCCTTATCACAACAAAACTGGTAGGGGTTTCTTCTGTAAAAATCTCCTCCGTGCCACCATAGCGGACATAATCCCGAGAAAAATTTTGAGAAAAATCTCAAGAAAAAGTCTTTATCAATAACTTTTTAAGGTCGTTCTTTATTAGTCTGCCCATCATAGCGGACATCGCGATCGACTGGTCCAGATCGTGAATTTTTAGGATCGCCGCTGTTGGTGCGAAAATCTGCTTGCGCCAGAGAAGCTGGAGTCGAGGGAGTCACGGTCGCCGCCGGGACCTGCAAAAGAAGTCTAAACCGGAGGTGGGGTTACTCCGGCAAGACCCTCCGACGCTCAAGTCAGTTCTCCGCCTCAACAAAAATGGAGTGCTCGAACGAAAATTTTAGCAGAGTTTCTAGGTAGAAATGAGAGCTTAGAGAATAACGTATCTGGGGTCCCCCTTTTATAGGCAGAGAGGGCAACAAACTGATAGTGATGTCCGTAACCGTCTGGCAGTGGGCCGCCCAGAGTCAGGAGGAGTTTGTTGCGGAGAATAGTGGAGTGGACCCGTGGTTGTCACTGGGGCGTGCCACGTGGAGTCTGCCACGAGGAGCGGAGCGACGTCCGTTGTCGCGACTTGCCAGAGAATGAAAGAATCACACGGTATCCGTCGCAGGAAGTGGAGCAGGATCGTGGCCATTATTATGGCCTGCCAGGGAGTGATGGAGCCGTATAGAATCCGTCGCAGGAGGTGGAGCAGAGTCGTGGCTGTTGCCGCGGCCTGCCAGGGAGCGATGGAGCCGTGTGAAATCCGTCGCAGGAGGTGGAGCAGAGTCGTGGCTGTTGCCGCGGCCTGCCAGGGGGTCCGGGCCTATCGACCGGAGTTCGGCTGGGGTGTCTGGCGGAGAGAGGTGGCCAGCCATCCGTCCGAGAGGAGCTTGGAGTCCGGCTCTTGCAGGAGTCCGGATGGAGTCTTCCTTCAGTTGAAGTCGGGGATGAGGTCCGGCTCCCACAGGAGTCCGGACGGGGTCTTCCCGCAGCTGGAGCTGGAGACGAGGTCTGGCTCCCGTAGGAGCTCGGGCGAAGTCTACCTGCAGTCAAAGTTAGGGGTGAAGTCCGGCTCCCTTAGGAGTCCGAACGAAATTTACCAGCAATCGGGGTCGAGGACGGAGCCCGGTTCCCATAGGAGTCCGGGCGAAGCCTTTCCGCAATCGAGGTCGGGGACGAGATCCGGCTCCCGTAGGAGTCCGAGCTGAGTCTGCCTGCAGTCAAAGTTAGGGGTGAAGTCCGGCTCTCTTAGGAGTTCGGACAAAATTTACCAGCAATCGGGGTCGAGGATGGAGCCCGGCTCCCGTAAGAGTCCGGGCGAAGCCTTTCCGCAGTCGAGGTTGGGGACGGAGCCTGGCTCCCGTAAGAGTCCGGGCGAAGCCTTTCCACAGTCGAGGTCGGGGACGAGATCCGGCTCCCGTAGGAGTCCGGACTGAGTCTGCCTGCAGTCAAAGTCAGGAGTGAAGTCCGGCTCCCTTAGGAGTCCGGACAAAATTTACCAGCAATCGGGGTCGAGGACGGAGCTCGGTTCCCGTAGAAGTCCGGGCGAAGCCTTTCCGCAGTCGAGGTCGGGGACGAGATCCGGCTCCCGTAGGAGTCCGGGCTGAAATCTGGTAGTTGTAGGAATATACCGTTGGAGAAGTTCAGCCGTTAGCGGAGTCCGGGGTAGTTCGGATTGGAGTTGAATCTGGCTGGAAGAAGTCTGGAAGGGATTCGAGGAGCAGCTGATAGTCGTAGAAAGTCGGCTGGCGGCGGAGCTTGGTGAGCGCTTAGGGCGGTTTAATAGATAACTGGGGGAACTCATGTTGAAGGAGCTCGGGCGGTGTAGTGGGAGTTCGTCTGTTAGGGAAATTCAGTCAGCACTATGGGAATCTGGCTGTTGGAGAAGTCCGGGGAGATACCGTCTGCGGTCGAAAGTCGGAGGAGCCTTGGGAGGGTCAATCCTGCTAAGAACTTCGGCTGAGGATATTTTATACCCAACATCAGTCCCCCTACTTTCGAGTTCGAATTTCGAATGAAGGAAGTACAGAAAGATTGTCACAATCGAAGTTGCTCCCTCGATGTCCACGCACGATCATCCTCAGATATTTTGGCATTTAATGCGCGTGCGCCGGAGTCTTTTCAAATCGAGGTGATCCGAAAAGGCTCTTTTGGAACCTACAGCAGAACGGTACTCAAGGTGTGGCGCAATAAAGGCACTGTCAGTCGTCTGCCACTTTTTAACCGTCCGCTGTGGTGAGTGGGACACGCGGCGAAAAGAGACCGGCCAGAGGGGATTCGCAATCGTCATTATGCCGGATCTCAGGGCCTATTTAAACCCGCACTCCTCCTCCAAAAGTCCCGCTCTATCCGACGGTCTCGTTCTGGCACCCTTCTTCTTTCTGAGAACTTCGATTTTTCTCGGCGCCCTTCCCCGCTTTAGGCGTTCCTCGAGCCGTCCCCATTTTCGTGCCTTCGTACTTCTTTGAATCGCCTAGGTTAGTCTCGAAACTCCTTCCTCTTTTTGTTCTTCCTTTTGCCGTTCGATCTTTCTTTTTCTTGCTCTGTGCATCAGTCCCCCGAGATCTTGTCCATGATTTTCTCCGATTTTTAAGGATTTCACCTCTGTAAGTGGTCTTCGTGTGATTCTAGATGTCTTCTAAGGGTTCTTCTTCTAGCGGCTATAGGAGTTCGTCTGTCTCGATCTCCCAGAGTCCTCAGGCGGTAGATGAACCGATAGGTAGAGCTGAATCTCGTCCGATTTTTGCACCGGACGTCATTCCTTGTTCTCTGACTCCGGACGAACTCCAACTGATAAGAGTTCAGTATGGCGTTCCTCCGGAGTACGAACTGGAACTTCCTGGCCCGTCCGACCGAGCTAGTGCCCCTCCCTCCGGCTGCTTCTGCCTGTATCAGGAGGCCTTCCGTGCCGGACTCCGGCTTCCTCTGCCGTCTTTTGTCATTGCTCTTTTCTGATTTTTGGACATTTCTCTGGCTTCGGTTGCACCGAACTCCTTTAGGTTCTTGATAGGGTTCCTCTCTCTTTGTCATGTAGTCGAAGTCCAGCCCATCCTTTCCTTGTTTAGACACTTCTACACCTTCAAGCATCATCCCACGGTGAAGAATTGGTGGTACTTCTCCCCTCAATTCGATAGGAAGGGATTACTGAAGGGTGCCCCTTCTTCTATCCATAACTGGAAGGGGAAGTTTCTTTATGTTCGATGCCCGACCTTGAGGCTAGAGTTGCCCCCTTGGGGCTCCCTGAGGGACTCCGTCCGTCGGGCGCCCAGCCTGGGGGGAGACGACCATCAAGCCTCCCAGAAACTCCTCAAATATCCAACTCTTTCTCTCCCCAACCTCCTGAAGGAGCAGCTTCTGTTCAACATCGGTCTGAGCCCCTTGGATCCCGCCAGTATTTCATCTCTCCCCTTTCTTTTTCTTTTTTTTTTTCCTTTCCTCTCTTCTTTTCTTCTTTTTCACACCTTCCTTTTCTTTTCTCTTTCTCTTTTTTTTTTTTTTAGGTATGGATGCCGAAGAAGCACAGATGCTTGCCAGGGGCCTGAAGGCTCTCAAAAGAAAGGGAGCCGCGGCCTCCGGGCCGGCGAAGAGGGCCAGAGCGGAGGGGACGAGTTCGGTCACGCCCGCCCGAGCGACCTCAGCCGCCGACGTCCTTCCAGACACTGAGCGTCCCACCGTCTGGGCCTCCTCGAGGGGTTTGAGTTCTCCTACCGAGGTCTCCGCTTCAGAGACCCGTCCTGAGGAGGTGCCAGGGGGTGAGAGGAGGAAGAGGAGGAAGACCTTGGCCCGCAGGGTCGGCAGTCGCCGGGCTACCACTGAAGAGTCCCGCGACTCTGAAGAGGAGCAGGGGGATGATCCCTTTAGTGACAGGGATCTAATAAAAAAGCTGGTAGATGGGTGCTCACTGCCCGAAGTCATCCAGAGGATCGTCCGCGTCGATCCTACACAACGAGTCTGGGACTCGCTGGAGGCCTTCCTCGAGGTAAGTAGATTTGTCCTCCTTTTTCCTTTCGCTTTTTCATTTATTTAACTTTCCAGCCCCCATTCTGACTCTCCTGTTGCCCTTGCAGCTCGGGCATCAACTCCTCGCCAACATCGAGATGACAAACAAGGCGGTGGAAGGTCAGCAGGCCGAGGCTGCCCGCCTTAAGGAAATGGCCCTCGAGGTGGCTGGTCTCCGAGAGGCGCTTGAGAGAGAGAGACAGATCTCGACGGAACAGAAGGCCGACCTGGAGGAGATGGTGAGGAGGGCGGAGGCTGAGGTTGCAAACATGACGGAACAGATCCCAACCCTCGTCTCGGAGGCCAGAAGTCAAGCGATGGAGGAGTTCAAGACTTCCACCGAAATGAAGAAGTTGAAGGTTGAGTTCGGCCAAGCCGCATTCAATAAAGGGTTCGAGCTCTGCCAGGAGAAGATGGTCGTAAAATTCTCCGAGCTCGACCTCAGCTTCTTGGATGAGACGTCCGAGGATGAAGCCGGACCCTCCACCACCGTTGCAGCCACCGCAGTCCACCCCCCAGAGGTGCCGAGTCCCCCCGTTGATCCAGAGGTCTAAGACCTCTAACTTTGTATTCTTCCTTTATTGCCATTTTTCTTCTTTCTTTTATCTTCAAGAAACGTTCAGTCAATAAAATTGGTCTCCTCCTTTTGGGAGACTTTTCTTCTCTTCTTTTTCTTTCTTTCTTTCTTCTTCTTTATAATGAGTTGCGTTTTAACGCGTTGACCTCCCGATGGCAGCGCCCCATCGAAGCGCTTCCCTTGCCTCAGGAGATTCCGCTGAAGTCTACAATCCAGCGGCTGAAGAAGGAAGTCCTCCATTTAACAAAATGGTCGAAGAAGACGGAAGGCGAGCTTCGCAGGTTGAGGGAGAGTCATTTCGAAGCCACCGCGGAGGCCACCTACTTTCGGAATCTCCACGTGAAGGGGATCATGGAGTACAGTCGGAGGAAGGCAAACTTTGAGAAGGAGCTTGAGGCACACAAGAAGCGTGCCAGCGACCAAATTTGGGCTCAAGCCGCCAAAATTAGTTCCCTCAGGGTGGAGCTGTCGGCCGCCCGGGAGAGGATTGGCCAGCTGGAGGGAAGCTCATCCCGACTTTTGACTCGGGCCGACAGTGATCGGGAGTGGTCGAGGAAGGTCTCCGACCTCCAGCAGCAGCTCCAGGATGCCGAGGCGAGCTACGAAGCGTACCGGACTGGCTGGCGCAAGCAGGTGGATGAATACAAGGGGAGGCTCTGGATGGTGACCGACGAGGTTGCCCGCCTTCAAGGGCAGCTGGCTGGCAGGGCTCAGCTCGCTTCCTCTCGGGGTTCCAGCGAACTCCAATCCCTGAGAAGAACTGCAGAAGAGCTTTCTATCGCCCTTGGGGAGAAGACGACCGAGCTGCAGCAATTGAAGATCCAGCTAGCATGCGAGCAGTAGGTCGTCAAGGATGCGGAGGTAGAATCCGAGGTCCTGAGAAAAAGGCGTCGAGAGGCGGAGAGCGAAAGCCAGTGATATCATCGAAGATACATGGAGATATTAATGAGAGAAGGAGAATTGGAAGCAGAAGTCGGGCATTTAAGGAATTCCCTGGCGAGGGTTGAAGCCGAAAGTTCGAGGTCGGAGGAAGTCGGGCCTCCTTAGGGCTCTTTTTATCTTTTCGTCTTCCCATGTATATATTTTTCTTCTGTTGTTTCATCTTGTTCTTGTCGTTTTGCTTTTTTTTCTTTAACCTGCTGGGCTTTGTAGTGTATATTTTGTGAGTGAAATAAAAAGGGGATTTTGTGTTACCTCATCCACGTGTTGTATTTAATTATCGTCCGCCGAACTTCTTTTGTCTTTAAGACTTGTCCAACGTCGATATCGTTTGGAGGTGCCCAATCGTCGCCACATTGATTTACTTTTCTTGTCATCCATGGCCGTAGGCTCGAGCTCGATGGTCCGAACTCTGCATTACCTCGAAGGGGTCGTTATTTGCTTGACCGGTGTCGAGAGCCTTCTTAGAGGTCGGGGATGTTTGGTAGGAACTTCCCATCTTTGTTGAGACGAGGTTCTCTAGGTCTTTGGTGTGGTTTATTTTTCGTCCATTGCCGATGTAATTCGTCGCTTTCCTTCTTAATTTTCCTCCTCTTTCCGAGTGAGGGTCCTCCCTTTGCTTTTCGTGGGGTCGCATAGAGGTGTGGAGGTGTCATTTTGGGGGCTTTTTCCTTTATCCGATCATATTGGGTGATCAGGTTTTTGTCATTGTCAGGACGAGGTCCTCCTTCTATCCTTGACGTAGTCGATCTCAGCTCAGGTTAGGACGAGGTTCTCCTTCTATTCCCGACGAGGCTGCGGGGGCACATAAAGGTCGTTGTGAGGGCCTCTCCCCCCATCCGGTCTAAAAGAACCGGATCTTCGACTTTGCTCATGTCAGGACGAGATTTCCTCATGTTCCTAACATGGCTATGGGGGCACATTAGGGCGTTGTAGGGCCTCTCCCCCCATCCGGTCTAAAAGAATCGGGTCTTCGACTTTGCTCACGTTAGGGCGAGGTCCTCCTCCTGTCCCTAACAAGGCTATGGGGGTGCATAAGGACGTTGTAGGGCCTCTCCCCCCATCCGGTCTAAAAGAACCGGGCCTTTGACTTTGCTCACGTTAGGACGAGGTTCTCCTCCTGTCCCTAATATGGCTGTGGGGGCGCATAAGGGCGTCGTAGGGCCTCTCCCTCCATCCGGTCTAAAAGAACCGGGCCTTTGACTTTGCTCATGTTAGGGCGAGGTTCTCCTCCTGTCCCTAACATGGTTGTGGGGGCGCGTAAGGGTGTTGTAGGGCCTCTCCCCCCATCCGGTCTAAAAGAACCGGACCTTTGACTTTGCTCATGTTAGGACGAGGTTCTCCTCCTGTTCCTAACATGACCATGGGGGCACTCAAGGGCCGTTATATGGGCCTCTCCCCGATCCGATCTTAAAATAATCGAACTTTCATCTTGCTCATGTTAGGATGAGGTTCTCCTCCTGTTCCTAACATGACCATGGGGGCACTCAAGGGCCATTATATGGGCCTCTCCCCCGATTCGATCTTAAAATAATCAGACTTTCATCTTGCTCATGTTAGGACGAGGTTCTCCTCCTGTTCCTAACATGACCATGGGGGCACTCAAGGGCCGTTATATGGGCCTCTCCCCTGATCCGATCTTAAAATAATCGAACTTTCATCTTGCTCATGTTAGGACGAGGTTCTCCTCCTGTTCCTAACATGACCATGGGGGCACTCAAGGGCCGTTATATGGGCCTCTCCCCCGATTCGATCTTAAAATAATCGGACCTTCATCTTGCTCATGTTAGGATGAGGTTCTCCTCCTGTTCCTAACATGACCATGGGGGCACTCAAGGGCCGTTATATGGGCCTCTCCCCCGATCCGATCTTAAAATAATCGGACTTTCATCTTGCTCATGTTAGGATGAGGTTCTCCTCCTGTTCCTAACATGATCTTATTTTAATTGTTTGAAGGGGTTATCTCCAATCGTAACAAGTCCCTGCCAAAAGGGAAAGGCATGCAAAGTCAAAAGGAATTTTGATTCAAAGCAAAGTCGTGAGTAGTACATTTACAGGTTTCTCGAGTCCCATGGTCGTAGAAGGTCTGCTCCTCCTTGAGGCCCTCCGGTGATGGAGTCGATGGTCCTGATTGGAGGCCGATCTCCGAGTTGCTCCTCCCTCCTTGGCGGTTCAGGTTGTGGCAGGGCCCTTGGCCGATCTTCTCTACCCTCAGGCCGGCATCGAATGAACCTATCGAGTCGACCTCGCCGGATGAGCTCCTCGATCTCGTCTCGGAGCTGGATGCATTCCTTCGTGTCATGGCCGTGGTTGCGATGGTAGAGATAGAACTTGTTGGGGTTGCGCTTCCCGGGGTGTGTGCGCATCCTCTCTGACCTAGGGAGCTGCTCCTTGACCTCCATCAGTACCTGGGTCTTCGAGGCATTGAGGGGGGCATAGTTGCGAAATCTTCCCGGTGGAGAACTCCGCCGAACTCCGTGGTCCGGACTTCTCTGCCTACGTACCCGGAGAGGAGTATGGACACACTTGTGCCCGGGAGGAGTTCGAGAACGTGGCCGAGCTTCTCTTGGCCCTTTTTCAACTGCGGGCTTACTCGAGTCTCCCGCCTGCTGCTCTCTCACAGTCTCCTCATCCTTCATTTTGAAGGCTTCTTCCGCTCGAGCGTACCCTTCGGTCCGAGCCAACAGATCAGCAAAATCCTTGGGGTACTTCTTCTCCAGGGAGAACAAAAGGTCATTCTTCTGAAGGCCGCCCTTCAGAGCGGCCATCGCTACCGATTGGTCCAAATTTTGGATTTTAAGTGCTGCGACATTGAAACGGTTGATGTAGGCCCGAATGGACTCCCCCTCCCTCTGCTTGATATTGATGAGGGACTCCGAACCCTTCCGGAGGTACCGACTGCTGACAAAATGGGCCACAAATTGGTGGCTCATCTGATCGAAGGAAAAGATGGTACCCGGCTTCAGCATCGAGTACCAATTTCTCACCGCTCCCTTCAAGGTGGATGGGAAGGCTCGGCATAGAATGGCGTCGGGTGCGCCATGAAGCAGCATCATCGTCCGAAAGGCCTCCAGATGATCAACCAGATCTGAAATCCCGTCGTAGCTTTCGAACTGGGGGAGTTTGAAGTTTGGCAGGATCGGTTCCTGCATGATCATCTGAGAAAAGGGAGGGTCAGTGCAAATATCCTCACCATAAGCGGGGGGAGCGTGGCGGAGTTCTTCGATCCGCCGGTTCATCTCCTGGAGCCTTCGATCCAGAAAATCCTCTCGACTACGGGTCTCGAGGGTCCTCTGGCAGAATGGGGGTAGAGATCTTTCAGGGGTGGAGTCGTGATCCGACTGAGGGCTCTCCACCCTCGGGTTCGTCTTCCTAGGAAAGATGGGGCGGCTGGCCCAAGTGGCCCGCCCTACCATCGGATTCTGGTATTCCGGTGACACTCTTTCCAGGCGCACTGATGCCTGCGGTTGCTGCTGCTGCTGCATGGCCTACACAGCTTCAGTGAGGCCTCTGATCTGCTGCGCCAGCAGATCAAATTACTCCGCACCGACCGCCGTTGCCGGAGGAGGAGGAGGCTGGGAAACTGGAGGTGAGGTCGGAGCCTGAGATCTGACCGCAGAGGCGGTGGATCGCCGCGTGGACGCCTTGCGGGGAGGCATTGGGCAAAGATCGAGTGAGGGGAGGAAGAGAGGACGTCGGAAAAGATACCCGGGGGTGGTCCCGTTGAGTGCTCCTTCAAGAACAAGGGTACTGCGAAGGCACAGCCCCTTCCTCTAGCGCCAATCCTGTTGGTGCGAAAATCCGCTTGCGCCGGAGAAGCTGGAGTCGAGGGAGTCGCGGTCACCGTCGGGACCTACAAAAGAAGTCTAAACCGGAGGTGGGGTTGCTCCAGCAAGATCCTCCGACGCTCAAGTCAGTTCTCTGCCTCAACAAGAATGGAGTGCTCGAACAAAAATTTTAGCAGAGTTTCTAGGTAGAAATGAGAGCTTAGAGAATAACGTATCTGGGGTCCCCTTTTATAGGCGGAGGGGGCAACAAACTGATAGCGATGTCTGTAATCGTCTGGCAGTGGGCCGTCCAGAGTCAGGAGGAGTTTGTTGCGGAGAGTAGTGGAGTGGACCCGTGGTTATCACTGGGGCGTGCCACGTGGAGTCTGCCACGGGGAGCGGAGCGGCGTCCGTTGTCGCGACTTGCCAGAGAATGGAAGAATCGCGCGGTATCCGTCGCAGGAAGTGGAGCAGGATCGTGGCCATTATTATGGCCTGTCAGGGAGTGATGGAGCCACGTGGAATCCATCGCAGGAGGTGGAGCAAAGTCGTGGCTGTTGCCGTGGCCTGCCAGGAAGCAATGGAACCGCGTGAAATCCATCGCAGGAGGTGGAGCAGAGTCGTGGCTGTTGCCGCGGCCTGCCAGGGGGTCCGAGCCTATCGGTCGGAGTTCGGCTGGGGTGTCTGGTGGAGAGAGGTGGCCAGCCATCCGTCCGAGAGGAGCTTGGAGTCCGGCTCTTGCAGGAGTCCGGATGGAGTCTTCCTTCAGTTGAAGTCGGGGATGAGGTCCGGCTCCCACAGGAGTCCGGATGGGGTCTTCCCGCAGCTGGAGCTGGAGACGAGGTCTGGCTCCCGTAGGAGCTCGGGCGAAGTCTACCTGCAGTCAAAGTCAGGGGTGAAGTCCGGCTCCCTTAAGAGTCCGGACGAAATTTACCAGCAATCGGGGTCGAGGACGGAGCCCGATTCCCGTAGGAGTCCGGGCGAAGCCTTTCCACAGTCGAGGAAGGGGATGAGATCCGGCTCCCATAGGAGTCCGGGCTGAGTCTGCCTGCAGTCAAAGTCAGGGGTGAAGTCCGGCTCCCTTAGGAGTCCGGATGAAATTTACCAGCAATCGGGGTCGAGGATGGAGCCCGGCTCCCGTAAGAGTCCGGGCGAAGCCTTTCTGCAGTCGAGGTCGGGGATGGAGCCCGGCTCCCGTAAGAGTCCGGGCGAAGCCTTTTCGCAGTCAAGGTCGGGGACGAGATCCGGCTCCTGTAGGAGTCCGGGCTGAGTCTGCTTGCAGTCAAAGTCAGGGGTGAAGTCCGGCTCCCTTAGGAGTCTGGACGAAATTTACCAGCAATCGGGGTTGAGGACGGAGCCCGGTTCCCGTAGGAGTCCGGGCGAAGCCTTTCTGCAGTCGAGGTCGGGGACGAGATCCGGCTCCCATAGGAGTCCGGGCTGAAATCTGGTAGTTGTAGGAATATACCGTTGGAGAAGTTCAGCCGTTGGCGGAGTCCGGGGTAGTTCGGATTGGAGTTGAACCTGGCTGGAAGAAGTCTAGAAGGGATTCGGGGAGCAGCTGATAGTCGTAAAAAGTCGGCTGGCGGCGGAGCTTGGTGAGTGCTTAGGGCGGTTTAATAGATAACTGGGGGAACTCATGTTGAAGGAGCTCGGGCGGTGTAGTGAGAGTTCGTCCGTCGGAGAAATTCAGTCGGCACTGTGAGAATCCGACTGTTGGAGAAGTTTGGGGAGATACCATATGCGGTCGAAAGCCAGAGGAGCCTTGGGAGGGTCAATCCTGCTAAGAACTTCGACTGAGGATATTTTATACCCAACACCCGCATTAAAATGACTGACAAAGGTGCGGATCGACTCTCCCTTCTTCTGCTTGATGGTGTGGAGATAGTTCAACTGCTTCTGCTGTCGTCGGCTGCTGATAAAATAATCAATGAAAAATCGGCACAGCTCTTCAAAAGAGTGGACCGAGGCTGGTTTCAAACTTGAGTACCATTATCGAGCTGCTCCTTTGAGGGTAGTAGGGAATGCTTGATAGAGGATGCCATTTATCGCTCCTTAAAGGAGCATCGCCGCCTTGAAAGTCTCCAAATGATCAATGAGGTCAGCAGTCCCGTCATAGGTCTTGAACTAGGGCATCTTAAAATGTCGAGGGAGTATCTCCTGCATTATCCTCAATGCAAAGGGCAGCTCGCTATTGAACCCTTCGTAGGGCTGCATCGAGGAGATATTATTAAGAGCATTCTCGATCTTTTTATCGAGTGCCCGGAACCTTCTCTCTATGGCAAGATCTCGGATGGTGCAGGCTTCTGAATGCTGAGAGAATGGCGATCAGGAGTTGAATCATGTCCTAATTGCGGGTTAGGAGATCGTCGCCTTGTCAGTTACTGGGCTCTAATGCAGTTCTGGTGGATCTGCCTCCTCTCTGGACTCTGAGAAAGCATCTGCGGTTGCTCAAGTTGTGGTGGTAGTTGGAAAGCTGGATTCGATGGGGGTGCTGCCGCAAGAGGCACTGGTGTCGCTGCTGAGGGAAGTACTAATGGCACTGCTGAAGGGGGTGCAGGAGTAGTCTGATCAGGCTACGGCATCGTTAGCAGATGCATAAGATAGTTTGGACCATCTAGACGGTGGCTGTTAGAGTTTGAACCTACTGAAAGAGCAGGTTGGATTGGTCCACCGTGACCAACGCTGGCTTGATTGGCAGAGGAGTCTCCATCACTGGTGGCTGCATCTGGCTGTCAGCCTGGTTCCCCGCCTGATGGGAGGTGGCGGTGTTGGAGAGACAATATGGGACTCACTTGGGAGGCATAATGCTAAGATTATACCCTTCTTTTATCTATTGCTGCTTGTTTTAGCTGAGGTCGGAAGGTGGGTGATTGGATCTTGTGCAGCAGTGCTGGAGTGACCTACAAAATAAAATTCGAGTCGAAGGTTTTCGCTTCGGTGAGAACTCTCCGACGCTCAAGTCAGAAATTAGAGAACAATGAAAGCATTAACTGGTTCTTTGAGAGGGGTTACTTACTTGGATCCTTGAGGTTTTAGTTATTTATAGAAGATATAACCGAACAACCGTGGGAACATACGATTTTGAGATTGTCGGATTGTTGGACGTGCTGTTAGTGAGTGAGATATTCTAGCCCTTATCTGCTCCTGTGAGATATGGATAGTTAGTTATGTCCAAACTTATCCACTCAGGATGAACATTTGCTGCACATGTTAGGAAATTCACTATCCGAGATAATGAAGAAAGCTCATGTGCCAGATGAGCTATACATTAGACTGGATATAAATAGCTCAACTCCACATACCTTAGTCTGATGGTTGGATCGACAATCACGAAGATAGCTCGCTGGCTTGAGATATCCATGATAATATACTGATCCGAGATATCCACGGTACCACCGTAATCATTGAAACTCCTTTCAATGAGTTGGAATAATTTCAACTCACACTCATCAAGGATTATCAATCCAAAATGATCCTAATGAGTTCTCACAATCCACCAGTAATATCTAGCAATATGTAGTGGCAATCCAGTAGAACTGAAAGTAAAACCTCTAGGTATGGTTACCATGTGATTCAATTCTTCTATCGAGAGTCCTGACAGGATGCAGGTCATGAAAATTTATCAAATCTTAAGCATTAGTCATATGTAAGACTTAATTAGCTTGAATCTAATCGTGAATCTCATAGAAACTCCTTTCTATTATCATGCTTGCTGTGGCCACAGACTTAAGAACTCAACCTCTCAGGTCATATGGAACTACTTCTCAACTACTAAGGTCGATAGATCTCCCAGCACACTCTACTCCTGCAGCGAACCTACTGCAGCCAACAAACACTGCAAGGCTGACTAGAGATCATGTTTGTGTGTTGTCAAACTACCGCAATCCTACTATGAGTAGTTGAGGTACTGCAGGTTAGAACACTACTCACACAACTACAGCATTGAGATAGTCACTGATGAGTGAGTAGACATCCAAGTGACTTCTCATTTTTGATCACATTCAATATTGTTGTTCTCTAACAATCATCTGTACTCTCACTCCATCTATACTCTCGCTCCTACACTGTAGACTCGAGACTCATCTATCTGAAAGAGAAGCGATCTATGCATCGATCTTGATGGATCTATCACCATTTTCATGATGATCTAATGATCGAAAGCAATTCAAGAGTTAATTTATAATGACATATGTTTCAAATTCTCGACTCTTAAGAATATGTGTCATTATTCATTAACCCCTTTTACGATTCATAGACACATTACACATGAATGGATAAGAAAAATATCTATTTATTAATTTCAACAAATCGAGTACAAAATATGTTCTAAAATAATACAATGTATCAGCTAACAATTGACTTTCTAGATCATACATCTAACAATCTTCCACTTGACCTAAAATCAATTGGCCATATACCTAAGATCCATTTTTTTAAAGTGGGCTTCAGTCTTCTGCTGGCTCAATTGCTTCGTCAGTTGGTCTGCCACATTATCTACAGAGTTTACTCTTCACATCTTGACGTATTTCTTTTCGAGGGAGTTGTGTATTCTGTGAAACCACTACTTGATGTACTTGGATTTTTGATGAGATCTGAGCTTCTTAGCGAGGGTTATGGCACCGTTGTTGTTGCAGTACAAGGGGATGGCATCTGATGGTATTACTTCGAGCTCTGCAATGAACTTCTTATACTAGAAGGCTTCTTTTGTAGCTTTCGAGGTGGTGATATACTCAGCTTTCATAGTAGAATCAATGATGATCATTTGTTTGGAACTCTTCCAACTTATAGAACTACCATTGCAAAGAAATATACATTCTGACGTAAACCTTCTATCATCAAGATCAGACATAAATCTGAATTAATGTATCCCTCAATCCGCAACTCAGGACTTCCTTCAAAGATTAAGAATAAATTCTTAGTCATTCTCAAGTACTTAATAATGTTCTTCACAGTAGTTCAATGTTCTTCACCTGCATTCGATGGATACCTGCTCATGACACTCACAGCAAAGGCTATGTTAGGTCGTATATACAATATGGCATACATGAGGCTTCCTATTATCGAAGTATAAGGGATTTTGCTTATTTGCTAAATCTCCTCAGGTGTGTTAGGACACATCTTTTTGTTGAGACTAATACCATGTCTAAGAGATGGTGGTCTCCTCTTAGAGTTCTCCATGTTGAACCTCTTCAATACTTCTTCTATGTACCTTTTTTGTAAATGGCCAAGCATCCTATTCAGTCTATCTCTATAGATCTTAATTTTTAGAATGTAAGATGCTTCCTCTAGGTCTCTCATAAAAAATTTTTTGGACAACCAACTCTATGTCAGGAATTGTGTCCTAAAATCAATCGTATGACGATTAAGTTCATCCTTGTATATGAATTATTGATTATTGAATAAAAATTATTCTGATATTTTTCATCACAAAGTAACATCTTTCTTGAACTCTTGTACTGTGATGAAGTCCTTAGAACTATACTAGTGTGCGATAAAGAAAGGATTTATCGTATAGTTCTTAAATATGTTTGCGATCAAATGATATGTCATTACAGGATGACGATGTTTATCAAGTAAAGGTCATTGTGTGCCATATGGGTTGGTTATCTTTTTAACTAAAGAGTGTGGTGATACTGGTATGATATACAGGTAAGATGTAGTGGTACATCGTCACGGAACAAGTAACTTACCTGCTGAACGTTCTGCTGTCAAGACCTGCTCACGAAACATATGGGTATAAGTGTCTTTCAGACCTGAGATCACCATAGTGACTTACAAGCAACTCACTATACTTTGATGTCGGATTATCTGAATTTTTAATACAGTGATGGAAGGCTACTGGGTACAGTCAAATACTTATGAAGTCTGTATGTGGATCAAGATAGAATTGACCCCTCCAGATTATTGGAGATAATGTATTACTGTTTTTCAATTTAGCAAAGCTTTGGCTAGGATAATCTATGAGATGGATTTGAAAGATTGAAATACAATACGGATGAAGCAATCTCAATTGACAATTAACCTGAGACCATCCTAGAGCATTCAGGATCAAAAGAATGAATTATGCGGTAACCATGTGTATGGGTTCTGAAATATTTTTTTACGATAATTCGACCTATCTAGATATCGAAAATCATTGCTAGATGGTATCTCGATTAGTACAGGAATTGATTTCTATGCTACCGGCTTAGTGTTTGAATCTATAGAGTCACGCACACAAGTCAGACAAAGTAGAAAGGAATTGACCTATATTTATATATCCAATTTGAAAGTACTTGACTTGATTGAACATATAAGCTAATTTAATTAAGAATTAAGTTATGAGTCAAACAGGATTGAAAAGTTGACTATGTCTAGCTAGTACTACATATGAGGTTCGGATTTGATTTCGAGAATAAACAGTTTTTAATCTATGATCTATAGAGCATATGAAAGATTGGATTTAAATGCTGATTAATTTTAAATTAGATCTAAATTAATTAGTCTTAATTGGATCCAAAATTTAAGTTAGACTTGGTACAAAAGTCCTAAGGAGTTTGGGATTGACAATCTTTCAAAATTATTTCGAACCAGCTTTGAATTGGATTCGAATCGGACCTATTTTTGATGAGATATATTTCTACTTGCACTAAAATTTTTTTCTATTATAGGCCGACCAATACCTGGAGCTTTGCTCATTTGGGGCATCCCATGTGGGTGAGGGAGTGGGTGCAAATTGGTTGTCATATATGATGGCAATTCTATCTCCTGTAGGAATCCTTCTTTCATAAGTATTGGACTGATTCAAATCAGATTTGAGTTAGGACTCCTATATTTATTGGGTCATAAAAATTATCTATAAATAGAGAGGATCTCTATCTATGGATGCATAGCAAATAAATCAGATCGAGAGAAGAGAGAAAGAGAGAGAGAGAGAGGTGTGAGAAGAGAGAGATGTTCCTTTTTCCCCTTACCCTCTCCTCTTATTGCCGCCCCTCTTTCCTTGGGCGTGGATCCATCTTGGGCATCCCACCTGCTGGTGTGAGGTGTCACACTAGTACATCTTATCCCTCGATTGATTGAGTTGCAAAGGCAATTGGATTGAAGTTCATCCTATTTTTTTGTGACGTCTAACTTGTATGCGAAGTAGAGGATCTGCACATCTAAGCTTCCATAAATATTTATATCAGGTAATTTGAGATTTGATCTCTGATTTCATTGCTAATCAGGTAAGAATTTGATCCTTAATCATGTAGATGAATAGAAAAATTTTGAGATGCAACCTGAACCTTTCGAGGTGAAACAGTTTATTTCTTTTTAATTAGTATTAGAGCAGGTCTGAAATATATGCTTGTATAATAAAATTTTTTGAAATTAATTACATAAGATGTAATTGAGATTTTTTATGAGATATTAAATCTGATTTAAATCTATTTATATAAAATTCTTGATCTAATTTTGATCGAATTAGAGGTGCCTAATCAATGGTTGATTGAGGTTGTTATAAGTCTATTATAATAAAATTCTGCTGTTGCTGAATTTTTGATGGTATAATATGTGAATTAAAATTTATTTTAAGTTTGTTTTAATATAATTTTAATGTTGTTATTTTTTATATAAAGTGGAGTTTATTTTAGATTTGAATTGGATCTATTTTGATGGATATTTAGATCTGAATCCTATCGAAATTCAGCACTGCGTGAAAATAGATTTTATTAAAAATTTATTCCTTATGCAATCATATTTAAATCTAATTAATTTTATATATGATATTGTTGTCCAGCTATGCAACCCAAGAGGGGGGGGTGAATTGGGTTTCTAAAAATTTTAAGCCCAACAGATAATTTATGAAGAACAAAACAATGGCTTTAAATCAATATTAATTACCTAAAGCAGTATTGCAAGGATATAATAAAGAAATAAGATAAAGCAATAAAGCACACCACAAACACAAGGATTTATAGTGATTCGGTGCTAACCTTGCACCTACATCCACTCCCCAAGATCCCACTTGGGAATTTCAATCCACTATCCTTTGTATTCAACCCGAATACAAAACGTCGGAAACTTCGACACTAGCTATCCCAAGCGAGAATACAAGACGTCGGAAACTCCGACCCTAGCTATCCCAAGCTAGAACACTTATTTTCCGGGTACAAGCAAACCCAAAACACTCCGATTTCAGGTTCGGATCAACCTTTCCTTGTTTTGGAAATCCTCCAAAAACAAGAGCAAAAACTCACAAAGAGTAAGAATATTTAGAGCACAGATTAATACAATAACAGCTCCTTAAATGAGCAAATATAACAATAAAAGCTTTACTCAAATGAAGAACCCCTTTTTCAGATTTTCTCAAGATGAATGAACGGTTGAACGCTTGAGAAGAGGTTGATTGTTGATTGAAGATCTCTTGAAAGCTTTGAACGATCTCTAGATCAAGGTTGAAACGATAGGCGTGAAGAATTCTCTCCTTGAAAGATCTTCCTTTTCTCTTTCACAATCTCTCTGGTATATTGTGGATCCTCTCTCTTTTTCTCTATGGATATTTCGTTGATCTCAGGCTTTTTCTTGCAAATTTCGGATCCTCTCTTCTGTTCTTCTCTTTTTCCTCTCTTTCTCTTCACATTTGATTTCACGTTTGATCTGCTATTTAATCTGCAATTTCTTTCATCAAATTAAGCATTTTGTAGCATTAGAAGCAAGAGAAAACAATTTAGGCAGATAAAGAGCCGTTAGAGGATTTTTAGGAAGCATAAATGGCAATTAAAACGGGCAAAAAAATAGCCGTTGCTGACATTTTCCGTCGCAGGGGTCGACTCATGAGTCGACTCATGCTTCAGGGGTCGACTCATGAGTCGACCTCTGTTGCAAAAACCAGAGAATGCTTTTCTGGAATTTCTTGGCTCAAATTAGCAGGGGTCGACTCATGAGTCGACTCACAGGTCGTGCCAAGCCAGAAAACTAGCGTGCCAAGGAGAATTTTTGCATGCCAATCAGCTCACAGTGCCATGAGTTGACCATGAGTCGACTCATGCACTTCAAACCTTCATAACTTCAAAAATATAAGTCCAAACACAATGAAATTTTCACCAATAGATTTCAAATCATTTGTTCTACCAAATGGTACTATCAAATCAGGATTTTAGTGAAATTACGATTTTGCCCTTGAAGAGCATAAGGACTTTTTCATTTTAAAATATTGTATCCCTTCAATCTGCTTTGTAATCATCAAAATCAATCTAGGAGCAACAATCTCCCCCTTTTTGATGATGACAAAACATATGAACAAAAATATTTATGTTAATGCATTAATTTCAAAAGAATCCATCATAGGTGTATATGCTTGAAAAGAGTATGATTCTTTTGGCATGTAATATAAATGCAAAAATAGTTTGTCCATTTTCTTAAAGATTTGAAAAGGGTATTAGATCATTTTGAGTTCAAGATATATCAGAGCAAGAGAAGATAAATAGCTTTTTCTATGTATCAGAGCAAAAATAATTTTTACAATGATATCAGAAAAGATTTTATAATGTATCAGAGCAAGAAAATTTTTAATGTATCAGAGAAAATTTCATACAGTATCAGAGCAAATGTTATAATATATTAGAGAAACATTCACACTGTATCGGATCAAATGTTATCATGTATCAGATCAAGTTGAAAGAAATTGTAGGATGTATCAGAGTAAAATAAATTTCTTATCGATGTATCAAGGTGAGTAAAATTTCAAAAGCAAGTTTGAATATCAGAGCTTATATATAAAAAATACTTATTTGCATTGTACTCATGATTTAGCTTTTGATGGATAATTTTTTGTTAAAGTTCTGTCTGATACCAAATTTTGATACCAAAATTTCTCAAAGTTTTGTTTAATCTTTCAATCCTTGTTTTTGTCTAATTTCTTCAATATTTGTTTAATTTCTTCAATATTTGTTTTATTTCTTCAATATTTGTTTTAATTTAATTTCTTCCCCTTTTTCTCATAATTTAGGGTTTTGCTTTTTGTCTAATTTCAATTTTTGTTTAATTTTAATTTCTCTCCCTTTTTGACATCATCAAACATAGTTAACTCTTTCTTTTCTTTTTCTGAAATATTCTTTAATTTCTTCCTCTTAAGAGTTTTTCACAGATGTTTGCTCCCCCTTAATATAGCAATTATCAATAGCAAACAACAACAAAGAGAAGATAATATTTCAACAGATGTATCGGAGATTGAAATATAACCAAAATATAATCATTACAAAGAGGTAGAAATATAGGTAAAAGATGATTCCATTAATATCATAATTGTTTCAATACATAAAATTCAACCAGCTAAATGTCAATACATGGCCCCAAGGTATAGATCCTAGAACAAGATACTAACTCCTAGAACCTAGTAAAGATCAAGATAAGTCAATGATCAAGACAAATCATGGATCGGAGTCATCAGATATGGTATGAGAAGATGATGGATCAGAAGTGCGTCCTCTACCCCGTCTGCCTCTGCCACGAGATGAACTGGGAGGCTGAGAACGCTGAGATACTAGGGCTGATACCATGAGTCTGATAGAATCAAGTACGTTCAGTGCTCTGGAAACAGATTGAAGTAGAGCAGTGAACTGGGTGGTAGCATGCTCACTCGATCCTCTGATCTCTTTCCTCAGTAGCTCATATCCACCTTCTAATGCTCCTCTGAGCCTTCCAGCCTCTGCAGTGAGGTCTGTGACCTCAATAGTAGACTCCTGTGGCTGGGGATGGGCCAATGCAAGAACTTGCCCCTGCAAGTCAAGAACTCTGCCAGTCAATCTCCAGACTGTGTCCTCAAGCTGCTGTATCCTGACGGACTGATCTGAAATCATCTGAAATATAGTGGAGATGTGGGGAGTAATGGTCTGATCAGAAGAAGTAGCTCCAGGTGCAAAAGAAGTACTACTCCACTGGCTAGACAACAAAGAAGCCACACGCTGAGATATATGTTCGATCTGATCATCAGCCAGTCTGAACTCTGATGGAGGTGCTCTGCTCTCTGGCTGATACACTGGTGTGGGCATCCTAGTAAACTCAGAAGGGCCAGCCTCAGTATCAGGAATGAACTGGGTATCTGGTGAAGCTGCCCTGAAATCATGTACAGGAGAAGATGGACCTTCTTCTTCTACTCTGCCTTCAGTTCTGTCTTCAGCTCTTTCCTCAGCTCTCTCCTCAGCTCTTTCTTCAGAGCCCTTGATCCAACCACCAACAGTCTTTGTAATTCCCATTCGGTGCAGGCTGTGTTGGTTGAAAGTGTCCACATGTGAGAGCTTGGTAGGTGTCTCCCCCTCACAGCTAACTCCAAACCTCCTAAAAACTCTAGTAAGGGTCATACCATAAGGCAAGTGTGCCTTGGATCTGTTCAAAGTTTCTCTCATGGTCTCTATCATAAGTGCAGGGAGGTTTAGGGGGGTCTGAGTGATGATATGAAACATGACACATACATCTCTGCCAGATAGTAAGTCATGTCTACCACTCCTAGGAAAGAATAGTTTTGTCACAATCTGATGCAGGACCCTCATCTCAATGGACAGTAGCTTTGCTTCCAATTTGTTTAAACTTCCTGAAAAATCTTCTCCTAAGATAATTCTGATCCCTTCTTCTTTAATTGGGAGTTCCATATATGAGTATCCTTCACTAGGCAACTGAAGTATCTCTCCCAATATCCTAGAATCCAAACAGATGTCAATCTCCTTTACAGTTGAAGTCACAGACCCGCTTCCATAATTTAGGTTCTGGTAGAACTCTCTGACTAGATCAACAAAGGTGACTTCCTTAAGAGAGCAATAAAGTTCCCATCCTTGATTTTTTATCTTGGTAGCAAAAGTAAAGCCTTCTTTCTCAAAGAACCGAAAATCTATATTTTTCCCGATTTCTACTTTTCTATCAGAAAGAAGATTTACACTGGGGCTTATGGAGGATTGAGAGGGACCTTGAGCAGGTACTGAAACTGGATTGGGAACAGTGGAAGACTGAGCATGCCTTTTCTTTCGGACAATTTCCTCAGGCTCTCGGATTGATTTCCTCCTTTGGGGAAGTTTCATCTTTGGAGCCATATCCAATAAAGTAGCAGACAAGAAGACTTGAATTCAGTGGAGGAGGGATCACAAAAGAGTAAAGAAGAATTTTGGTGGAGAAAAGAAGTGGATTTTGAATGAACGGTGAAGTTCTAGGACACGTTCCACCCGCGCCTATCACTGCGAGAAAGCACAGAAAAATCCTTTTCAAGGAGGCAATTTTTGGTGGAGAGGAGGAGGGAGAATTGCCTCGAAATTGATCCTTGGATTTGGAGCAAAAAGAGTTGGAGAGGACGGCTTTCGGAAGGAAGACGACGAGAAGATGAGTCGTCTCATAAACAGGGTTTCCCGTTTTAAAAACAATGAACCCGATGGAAGTTGGTGGGATTTACAAGTTTGCCATTGAGTCGACTCATGGGGGTCGACTCATGAAGTTCAGAAAATCAGGAAAAATGCAAATAAGTTCCAGAAAAATTCAAAATTTTGGGAGAAGGAATTTTGCTCAATGATAAGTTTTTAGAGTGATAAAACTGAGCTTTTGGAACCAGGATAGTTGTTGGAAATTGAGCTCTAAGAATATTTGATAATAATTAAGAGAAGTTTAGGCAAATGGATCTAGAATTCCTAGATTTCTCCTAATTTCACAGAATCTATCCTCACTAAGGGCCTTTGTAAAGATATCAGCTAATTGATTTTCAGTGCTAATATATTCAAGAATTATATTTTTGTTTTGAACATGCTCTCTTATGAAATGATGTCTTATTTCAATATGTTTGGATCTTGAGTGTTGTATTGGATTTTTAGATAGATTTATGGCACTTGTATTGTCACATTTTATTGGAGTTTCATTAAGTTTGATTCCAAAATCTTCGAGTTGTTGCTTAATCCACAAGATTTGAGCACAACAACTTCCGGCTGCAATGTATTCGGCCTCAGCCGTAGACAGTGCCACCGAATTTTGTTTCTTGCTAAACCATGAGATTAGGTTAACTCCAAGAAATTGGCAAGTTTCACTTGTGCTTTTTCTATTTAATTTACATCCAGCAAAATCAGCATCAGAATATCCTAACAAATTAATTTGTGAGTCCTTAGAGTACCATAACCCTATAGTTTGTGTACCATTTATGTATCTAAGGATTCTTTTAACAGCATTCAAATGAGATTCCTTAGGATTAGATTGATATCTTGCACATAAGCAAACACTAAACATGATATCAGGCCTACTTGCAGTTAGATATAATAATGAGCCAATCATACCTCTGTAGTATTTTAAGTCTACGCTTTTACCTTCATCATCCTTGTCAAGCTTACTTGAGGGACTCATTGGTGTGCCAATAGGTTTGCAGTTCTCCATTCCAAATCTTTTGAGTAGTTCCTTGGTGTACTTGCTTTGGGTGATGGAGATTCCCTCTTTTGATTGTTTGATTTGGAGTCCAAGAAAGAAAGTGAGTTCTCCCATCATGCTCATCTCGAACTCTCCCTGCATAAGCTTAGCAAAGTCTTGACAAAGGGATTCATTAGTAGATCCAAAAATTATGTCATCAACATAAATTTGTATAATTAGCATATCATTTTGGTTTCTTCTAATAAATAGGGTTGTGTCTACATTGCCTCTTGAGAAACCATTATTTAGTAGAAATTTGCTTAGCCTTTCATACCATGCTCTAGGTACTTGTTTTAGACCATATAAAGCTTTATTTAATCTAAAGACATGATTGGGAAAAGCATGATTTTCAAATCCAGGGGGTTGTTCTACATATACTTCTTCAGAAATATATCCATTTAAAAATGCACTTTTAACATCCATTTGAAATAGTTTGAATTTCATAAAGCAAGCATAAGCAAGTAGAAGTCTAATGGCTTCTAATCTAGCAACAGGTGCAAAGGTTTCATCAAAATCAATTCTTTCTTCTTGATTATATCCCTTAGCAACCAGTCTTGCTTTATTTCTAATTACATTTCCATGCTCATCTAACTTGTTTCTAAAGACCCATTTTGTGCCAATTATTGAATAATCTTTAGGTCTTTTCCCTAAGGTCCAAACATTATTTCTTTCAAATTGACTGAGTTCTTCTTGCATAGCATTAATCCAGTTATGATCATTTTCAGCTTCTTCAAAAGTTTTAGGTTCAAGTTGAGATACAAAAGCACAATGATTAAGTACATCTCTAAGTGAAGAACGTGTTTTTACCCCATGCATAGGATCACCGATAATTAATTCCTTAGGGTGGTTGTGAACATACCTTCATTCCTTGGGTAAGTCATTTGTACCTTGAGGTTGTTCTTGAATTTCTTCACCTTTCTCATTTTGTTCATCTTCTTGATCCTTGTCTTCTGGAGTTGCTGAATCTTTCAGAGTGATCTCCTTCATACCTTCTATTAGTGGATCTGCATCATCAACACCCTCATTCTTCCTTGAAGGAGGATCGTTAGATTCATCAAAGACAACATGTATGGACTCCTCAACTACAAGGTTCTTTTGTTGAACACTCTAAATGCTTTACTAGTGGAGGAGTAACCTAGAAGGATTGCTTCATCTGATTTTGCATCAAATTTACCAAGTTTTTCTTTGCCATTATTTAATACAAAACATCGGCAACCAAAAACATGAAAATAGGCAATATTTGGTTTTCTTCCTTTCCAAAGTTCATAGGGGGTTTTCTTTAAAAATTGTCTTATTAAAGCACGATTTAAAATGTAACATGCTGTGTTAATAGCTTCCGTCCAAAAATATTTTGGAAGGTTGCTTTCACAGAGCATGGTACGGGCCATTTCTTCTAAGGTTCTATTTTTCCTTTCAACTACCCCATTTTGTTGGGGTGTCCTAGGAGCAGAGAAGTTGTGGCCAATTCCATTTTCATCACAAAAATTTTCAAAGTCATGATTTTCAAATTCTGTTCCATGATCACTTCTAATATTGTGAATTGAAAACCCTTTTTCATTAGAGACTTTTCGATGAAATTTCGTGAAAATTTGAAAAGTTTCATTTTTGTGAGCTAAAAAAAAAATTCAAGTAAAACGAGAGTAATCATCAATTATTACAAATCCATATCGTTTTCCTCCTAGACTAGTGGTTTTAGTTGGTCCAAATAAATCCATATGTAAGAGCTCTAAAGGTCTAGAAGTTGAAATAGTATTTTTGGATTTAAATGATACTCTAGTTTGTTTACCTAATTGGCATACATCACAAATTCTATCCTTTTCAAAATTCAATTTTGGCAAATCGAGAACTAAATCCTTTTTGATTAATTTTGAAAGAGAATGCATGCTAATATGTGCAAGTCTACGATGCCACAGCCAACTAGTCTCATTTATTTTAGCATTTAAGGAAACTAGGCATTGCATGTCTAATTTAGTTAAATCATTCAAGTCTACCATATAAACATTGCCATGCCTATGTCCTATAAATTTAATGCCATCGTTAATAGGACTCGTCACAATGCATACAGATGATTCAAAACTTACTTTATACCCTTTATCACAGAATTGACTAATGCTAAGTGAGTTATGCTTTAAACCTTTAACAAGTAAAATATTCTCAATGTATTTGGAGGGAGTGATACCAATGTTATCTATCCCGATGATCTTTCCTTTGCCATTATCTCCAAAGGTGACCATCCCTCCATCCTTAGCATCAAGCGTGATGAATTGTGATTCATCACCAGTCATGTGTCTCGAGCATCCGCTGTCAAGATACCATTTCCTGTTTCCTTCTTGGGATGCTAGACACACCTGCAAGCACAGATCAAGTTTCTGTCTTAGGTACCCAAGCTTTCTTGGGTCCTTTCAGGTTAGTCAGAATGGTTCCTTTTGGAACCCATATTTTCTTTGTGTTTGCATATTTGTTAATAAGACATGTGTATGATTTATGTCCTATTCTTCCACATTTAAAACAAGTAATATTTGTAGGCTTTTTGCTTGAATAATTTGCATAAATATCCTTCAAAAATTTTTGTTTCTTCAAGGGTTTATAACCAAGTCCAGCCTTATCATATATAGCTTTCTGATTATCAAGGATCATATTTAGCTTGTTTGAACTTAAGGTGAACTTATCTACTATAGATTTCAGCCTGTTAATTTCATCCTTAAAGTTTTGATTTTCTTGAATCAATGTGAATTTTTCAATTGAAAGAATTTCAGCTTGTTTCACTAAGGACTGATTTTCCAATTTCAGCTCTTTGTTTTTCTTCCCTAGTTTCTTTAATTCATCAATTGAATCATAGAAAGCTTCATGCAATTCTTCAAAAGTAAATTCACTAGTGGATTCAGAAGTTACCTCATTTTCATGTGCCATCAGGCACAGATTGGCTTGTTCGGTTGAGGTTTCCTCATCGGAGCTTGAGTCATCACTCGCACTCCAGGTCGCCATCATTGTCTTCTTTTTGAATTTCTTTGGACCTTTCTTTAATTGAGGATATTCGGATCTGAAATGTCCTGGCTTCTTGCACTCGTAGCATATAGGGGTTTGATCTTTCTCCTTTTCTATGCTTTGATCCCCTTTTGTAAATTTCTTTCTCATCCCCTGTTTCCTTTTTCTTAGAAACTTCTTGAATTTTCAGGTGATGAGAGCCATCTCCTCATCCTGATCTTCATCTTCAGAGTCATCTGTTTCATAATCAGGTGAAGTTGTGGATTTGAGGGCAATGGTTCTTTTCTTTTTGATTTCATCCTCTTGATGTTGCATCATGCTAAGTTCATGAGTCATCAAGGATCCAAGAAGCTCTTCTAGAGGTAGAGTGTTCAAGTCCTTTGCTTCTTGGATGGCAGTCACCTTGGCTTCCCAAGTTCTTGGCAGTGACCTGAGAATCTTCCTTACAAGTTCACTGTTAGTATAAGATTTGCCAAGACTCTTTAAACCATTGATTATATCAGTAAAATGAGTAAATATAGCAGTTATGGACTCATCATGCTCTATTTTGAACAATTCATATTTATGTACAAGCATGTTTATTTTAGACTCTTTTACTTGATTTGTTCCCTCATGGGTGACTTCTAACCTATTCCATATTTCTTTAGCAGATGCACAGGTAGAAATGCGATTAAATTCACTAGCATCTAGTGCACAATAAAGAACATTCATAGCTTTGGCATTTAATTATGCCAATTTCTTGTCAACCTCATCCCATTCTTTTTCGGGTTTGGTTGACTCCTCACCATCTATAATCTTGGTGGGTGTGTGAGGACCATTCACTATGATACTCCACATATCATAGTCGAGTGCTTGTATGAAAATATTCATCCGAGCTTTCCAATAGGTGTAATTAGACCCATTGAAAAGTGGAGGTCGGTTTGTTGATTGCCCCTCGGCTAGAGAAGTTCCAACATGGGTTGCCATAGATCTTTGGCTCTTTGATTGTTAGATCAAAGAAGGGCTAGAGCACTGGCTCTGATACCACTTGTTGCCCAGCTATGCAACCCAAGAGGGGGGGGTGAATTGGGTTTCTAAAAATTTTAAGCCCAAATGATAATTTATGAAGAACAAAACAATGGCTTTAAATCAATATTAATTACCTAAAGCAGTATTGCAAGGATATAATAAAGAAATAAGATAAAGCAATAAAGCACACCACAAACACAAGGATTTATAGTGGTTCGGTGCTAACCTTGCACCTACATCCACTCCCCAAGATCCCACTTGAAAATTTCAATCCACTATCCTTTGTATTCAACCCGAATACAAAACGTCGGAAACTCCGACACTAGCTATCCCAAGCTAGAATACAAGACGTCGGAAACTCCGACCCTAGCTATCCCAAGCTAGAACACTTGTTTTCCGGGTACAAGCAAACCCAAAACACTCCGATTTCAGGTTCGGATCAACCTTTCCTTGTTTTGAAAATCCTCCAAAAACAAGAGCAAAAACTCACAAAGAGTAAGAATATTTAGAGCACAGATTAATACAATAACAGCTCCTTAAATGAGCAAATATAACAATAAAAGCTTTACTCAAATGAAGAACCCCTTTTTCAGATTTTCTCAAGATGAATGAACGGTTGAACGCTTGAGAAGAGGTTGATTGTTGATTGAAGATCTCTTGAAAGCTTTGAACGATCTCTAGATCAAGGTTGAAACGATAGGCGTGAAGAATTCTCTCCTTGAAAGATCTTCCTTTTCTCTTTCACAATCTCTCTGGTATATTGTGGATCCTCTCTCTTTTTCTCTATGGATATTTCGTTGATCTCAGGCTTTTTCTTGCAAATTTCGGATCCTCTCTTCTGTTCTTCTCTTTTTCCTCTCTTTCTCTTCACATTTGATTTCACGTTTGATCTGCTATTTAATCTGCAATTTCTTTCATCAAATTAAGCATTTTGTAGCATTAGAAGCAAGAGAAAATAATTTAGGCAGATAAAGAGCCGTTAGAGGATTTTTAGGAAGCATAAATGGCAATTAAAACAGGCAAAAAAATAGCCGTTGCTGACATTTCCCGTCGCAGGGGTCGACTCATGAGTCGACTCATGCTTCAGGGGTCGACTCATGAGTCGACCTCTGTTGCAAAAACCAGAGAATGCTTTTCTGGAATTTCTTGGCTCAAATTAGCAGGGGTCAACTCATGAGTTGACTCATGCCTTGTGGGTCGACTCATGAGTCGACTCACAGGTCGTGCCAAGCCAGAAAACTAGCGTGCCAAGGAGAATTTTTGCGTGCCAATCAGCTCACAGTGCCATGAGTTGACTCATGAGTCGACTCATGCACTTCAAACCTTCATAACTTCAAAAATATAAGTCCAAACACAATGAAATTTTCACCAATAGATTTCAAATCATTTGTTCTACCAAATGGTACTATCAAATCAGGATTTTAGTGAAATTATGATTTTGCCCTTGAAGAGCATAAGGACTTTTTCATTTTAAAATATTGTATCCCTTCAATCTGCTTTGTAATCATCAAAATCAATCTAGGAGCAACAGATATCAAATCTGAAATTGATGTTTTATAATCAGTATAAGATGTATTTTAGATTTGATATGATATATATGATACATTAAATCTAATTAGATTAGATGAAAAACATAATTGATAAGATTAAGGATATATTTATGACAAAATAGTTTTGTCAATAATTGCATGTTGATGTAATTATATATAAAATTAGATTTCAGATCTTAGTAGCCTAGTACTTGGATTGATGAGATCATCAGACCATCCGATCATAGGAGATTGAAGTGATTAATCTCTCTTTTGCCTATTCGATGGGTTCTCTTATGATATATAGGGGTGTCATTGTGATCCGATTTCATGAAGAAGAAAAGCAAACAGATTTTTATGTATTGTTTTGATCATAAATATGTTTAGATTAGATCTAAAGTAATTTATGATTCATTATAATAAGATAAAATTCAGATATAAAATTATTTTAGATCTAAATTGCATGTTACGTATGATATAATCAGTATTGATCTAAAGTTTGTCATGATATATGAGATATATGTATGAAGTTTAGATCATGCCTATGTATGTTTAATTGTTAAACATATTATAAAAATTTATTTTTATATGTTGAAATATATGGTATGCTTCACCTGAAATTTTTGTAGAATAGTTCTACAGATTGAAACATACGTTTCACACACTTAATCATGAATTAAATTTTGAATGATCTAGATTTGAGAATTGAAGATCATTAAGACACTACATAAAATGATGAGCAAAGGGTTAGCATGAATCAGATCCTTCTAATGGGTTAGACCTAGGGTTAGAAATATATATGGATCATGTAGAGAAATTGATTAAATCTAATCAAGTGTTAAATTAGATTAAATCGATATTTCTCTAAATCAATCTCAATAGTTGTAGTTTGATCAAGTTCATATGTTTGATCCTAATAAATGGACCATGATCATGGCTCCGTAGTTGAGTCCGAATCTTCTGGTGAACCAAATCGAAACTAATTAACTAGTTGGTGTCTAAGATAAGTGTGGCAGATTCGATCAAGTGATTTTTAATTGGAAGCTATTCACCTAAATGTGTCTACGGTGAGTTAAGGGCATATCCCTCCTACTGATCTCACTTACTTGATCAATATGGTGGATTATGTTTTGATTAGATCACTAGTCGATTCGTGCAGATCCATGCCATTAAGGAGAATTAATGTGACTGATTTAGGTATTTTTAGACTAGCTTGTGTCTAATTCTTTACATGACTTGGTGAAGTCAGTGGGAGGATTTGCAGCTTGCAGGTCAATTTCTTTCTTTATTCTCAGATCAATGAAATCAAATCCTCTAAATTATTAGATCTATAAAGTGATAAAGTTATGAGATAACTTGATCATTGTCTCCCATTAAGATGCGTGATAATGAGTGCAATATTTCAAATAAGTATTGGAGGCGTACATGCCTGGTATCTATTACATATTGGAATTGTGATTCATCATATGACCATCATGATGAATCTTCAGATCAATGCTCAGGTTGGCCGAGCTACACTCGGGTCTGGACATCCATTTGTTGGATGCACTTGGTGTGTCATATTAATGGTTGGACCTAATCAGAATTTTCAGTGGAGGCACCACACGCTTGCTGAAGGGAAGCCTGAGGCAAAACTTATTGCTAAAAGTTGTTTGGAGAAATAATTGGTTATGAACCTACCCATGGATGCACTAGGGTTGGTCGAGCTATACTCAGATCCAAATGTAATCCGTGTGGATTTTAGTATCCGCTAAGAAATTAGTGTAATTCTTCGAATTGGAGATAGAGGCTACCAATTCGTAAAAATAGTGAGAGGATCTTTAGACTAAAGTCCATATCTTCAGGATCAAAACTAATTCATATACTAATAGGCTAATATTTTTTTTTTCAATTATGGCCAACACTATCTCTCCGTATGCTGTTGGACAGCAACAGGCTCACCGGACCCAACTTCGATAGCTGGTATCGAAAGTTGAAGATCGTCTTGGAGCATGAAAAATTTTTGTACGTCCTTACAGACCAGGCACCTGAAGAATCTATAGTCAATGCTCCTCGTGCTGTGAGAGATACTTATATGAAGTGGCTCAATGACTGCACGACTATGCGCTGTGTGATGAGGGCAGCCATGAATGATGAACTTAGTCGTAAGTTCGAAGATGCGCAACCAGAAGAGATCATTCAAATATTGAATGAGTCCTTCTACAACCCTAAGGATGCAGAGAGATACAAAACCTCCCGCATAGTATTCAATGCCCGTATGCGAGAGGAAACTTCAATCATCGATCATGTATTGTTCATGGTTGAGCAGATTAAATCCTTAGCAAATTTGGCTTTCCATTATATGAACAGTTAGGCAAGGATGCTATGCTCAATTTGCTATCAAAATTCTACCCATCCTTTCTCAGTCATTATAGAATGACGAAGCCTGCGATAAACTACCATGATTTGCTAGGGTTACTGCAGACTTTTAAGAAGGATCACCAGCTCCAGAAAGAATCAGTGAATTTAGTGGGAGGTTTATCTACAGGGCATCGATCCTCTAGGAGAGAAAAGAAAAAAAAAAGTACAGAAATCCCGTGCCGCCGATCCCAAGTAGAGCAAACTGTCAAAAGTTGACAAGAGCCAGGTAGAGTACTTCTTCTACAAGAAGCTGGGCCATTGAAAAAAGAATTGTCCTGCTTATATAGCCACCCTTGACCTAAACAGGCTTAAAAATAAGAGAAAAAAGCAAGCGGTTGCTTTACAAGGTACTTATATGATAACATCTTATAATTTCTCTGTTTGTGATACTACTACCTGGGTATTGGATACTGAAAGTCCTATTAATATATACAATTCGTTGCAGGGACTGCAGGTAAGTAGAAAATTTCGAGAGAACGAGCAGTTCCTTAACATTGGAGATGGAAGTCTTGTTCTAGTTCTGACTTTGAAAACTTTGCAGCTTGTCTTCGAGTCCAGTAGTGTCATGTTAAATGATTGTCATTATTGTCCCTCTTTTTTGAAGAATGTCATCTCTGTAGGCCTTTTGACCAAACTTGGTTACAAGTTTATAATAAAAAATATTTTTTGTGATGTCATTATAAATGATACTACAATTGTGCGTGGATAATTAAAACATAGCATATATATAATATCACGGCCTGTTAGTGTAATGTACACACCCAGTAAACATCCTAAATTAGATAATGCCAGTGAATTCTACCTTTGGCATTATAGACTTGATCATGTGAACAAGAATAGGATTGACAGATTGATCAAAAAATGTATTCTTGAGATAGATGATTGTGAATCATTGCCTATTTGTGAGTCCTGTCTACTTTATAAAATGACTAAGTCACATTTTAAAGAAAAAAGTGAAAGAGCCAGCGATATCCTAGGTCTAATACATACTGATGTATGCGGGCCTATGAACATAAGTGCCAGAGGAGGATACTACTACTTCATTATATTTACAGATGACCTATCGAGGTATGGGTATGTCTATCTTATGAAGCATAAGTTAGAATCATTTGAAATGTTCAAATGATTCCATGCTAAAGTAGAGAAACAAACTAGAAAGAGTATTAAGATCCTTAGGTCAGACCGAGGAGGTGAATGCCTTACCAGTAAGTTTCTGCCATATCTGGAAGAGAATGGGATTCTCTCACGATGGATCTCTCCTGGAACACCATAACATAATGGGATGTCAGAGAGGAGAAATCAAACTTTGTTAAATATAGTCGGATCCATGATGGGCTTTACGAGTCTGCCAATCTCTTTTTGGAGATATGCTCTAAAAACTACATGTTACATTCTGAATAAGGTGCCCAACAAGTCTATCGATAAAACTCCATATGAGATATAGACTGGGCGTAAGCCAGTGCTCTCACACCTTAGGGTCTGGAGGTGTCCAGTTTATGTCAAGCGTTTAAAGATAGATAAGCTTGGACCGAAGTCAGACAGATGCTTGTTCGTAGGATACTCAAAAGAAACTAAAGGGTACTACTTCTACCTTACTGCAGAATAAAAGATGTTTGTCAGCAGCTGGACATGAATTCTTTGGTGATGGAGCTAATGCCTATAAACTTGAACTTGATGAAGTTCATGAGGTAGAAAGACTGACACACAAAATTGGATTTGATTGGTGAATCGAATTCAAAGCCAGTAGAGGCTCCATTAAGGAGATTCGATAGAGTACCGCATCAGTCGGATAAATACTATAGTTTTCTTATCCGGGATGGTGATCCCATCGAACTTGATAAGAATGATGAGGATCCGATCACCTATATGGAGGCCATGCAAAGGTCTGACTCTCAGAAATAGCTTGAGACCATGAAATCTGAGATGGAGTCTATAGAGATCAATGGTGTATGGACACTAGTTGATCCGTTCGAAGGGATAAAATCCATAGGGTGTAAATAAATTTTTAAAAGAAAAAGAGAAGCGGACGGAAAGGTAGAGACCTATAAAGCTCGTCTAGTTGTCAAGGGTTACCGTCAGCGTTATGGTATTGACTATGACAAGATGTTCTCTCCCGTGGCAATGCTCAAGTCCATTCAGATTATGCTTGCTATCACTGCACACTTAGATTATGAGATCTAACAGATGGATGTCAAAATCACTTTCTTTAATGAGGAGCTAAAAGAAGAGGTATATATGATACAACCTGAAGGGTTCACATCCACAGATGAATCGAAAGTGTGCAAGCTGAAAAGATCTATCTATGGACTTAAGTAGGCATCTAGGAGTTGGAACATGCATTTTGATAAGATGATCAAAATATATGGCTTCGTTAGGAACGAAAAAGAGCTTTGCATCTACAAATAGGTTTTTGATTCTGTAGTCATCTTCTTTGTGCTGTATGTGGATGACGTATTATTACTAGAACATGACATCCTGACTTTGCAGAGTGTGAAGTTGTGGTTATCATCATAGTTCTTCATGAAAGATTTGAGAGAAGCATCCTACATTCTTGGGATGAAGATCTATAGAGATAGATCTAGAAGGTTGCTTGGATTGTCCCAAACCACGTACATCGATATCTTGTTGAAGTGGTTCAACATGGATAAATTTAAGAAGGGCTATCTTTCGATAGGTCATGGAATTACTATTTCCAAGAAAGATTGTCCGACAACTCCTGAGAAGAGACAGTGCATGAGTAAAATACCATATGCTTTGGCAATGGGATCTATCATGTACGCTATGACATATACAAGGTCGGATGTGGCCTATTCACTAAGGATAGTAAGTAGGTACCATTCTGATTCGGATGAGAAGCATTGGAAGATTGCAAAAGTAATTCTTAAGTATTTGAGAAATACTAAAGATCAATGACTTATCTATGAAGACACTGACCTGAAACTTGTGGGATATACTGATTTCAGTTTTCAATCAGATTGTGATGATAGCAGAAGCATATCGGGCTATGTATTTACTCTAAATGGAGGAGCTGTTTGCTGGAAGAGTTTCAAGCAACATACTGTGGCCAATTCTATATGCGAAGCAGAATACATTGCTGCATCGGATGCTGCAAAGGAGACAGTATGGTTACGGAAGTTCATCAGCGAGTTGGGAGTTACATCTTTCATTGATGGTCCTGTATTGCTGTATTGTGATAGCTCCAGTGCCATAGCTCAGGCGAAAGAATCCAAGTCGCACCATCGCATCAAGCATATTCTGCGTCACTATTATCTAGTGCGAGATATCATGAATTGTGGTGACATCAAACTTTAGAAGATCGACGGAAAGGAGAACCTAGCCGACCCCTTCACTAAAACTCTTAGGATCAAAGAGTTTGATGATTTCAAATGAAAAATGGGTATAAGATACTAACCCGATTGGCTTTAGTTCAAGTGGGAGTTATTGAAAATTATGTTCTAAAATCAATCGTGTGATGATTGAGTTCATCCTTGTATATGAATTATTGATTATTGAATAAAAATTATTTTGATATTTTTCATCACAAAGTAACATCTTCCTTGAACTCTTGTATTGTGATGAAGTCTTTAGAACTATGCTAGTGTGCGATAAAGAGACGATTAACCGTATAGTTCTTAAATATGTTCGCGATCAAATGATACGTCATTACAAGATGATGATGTTCATCGAGTAAAGATCGTTGTGTGCCATGTGGGTTGGTTGTCTCCTTAATCAAGGAGTATGGTGACACTGGTATGGCATACAGATGAGATGTGAGGATACATCATCACTGAACAAGTGACTCATTTGTTGAGCATTCTGCTGTCAAGAGCTGCTCACGAAATATATAGGTATAAGTATCCTTCAAATCTGAGATTATCATAGTGACTTGCAAGCAACTCACTGTGCTTTGATGCCGGACTATCTAGATTTCTAATGCAATGATGGAAGGCTACTAGGTACAGTCAAGTACTTATGAAGTTTGTGTGTGGATCAAGATGGGATTGATCCTGCTAGATTATTGAAGATGATGTATCGCTGTATTTCAATTTAGCAAAGTCTTGGCTAGGGTAATCCATGAGATGGATTTAAAAAGTTGAAATATAATACGGATGAAGCAATCTCGGTTGACAGTTAACCTGAGATCATTCTAGAGCATTCAGGGTCAAAAGGATGAATTATTCGGTAACCATGTGTATGGATTCTGGAATGTTCTTTTATGATAATTCGACCTATCTAGACGTCGAAAATCATTACTAGATGGTATCTCGATTAGTGCAAGAATTGATTCCTGTGCTATCGATTTAGTGTTTGAACTTATGGAGTCACACACACAAGTCAGATAAAGTAGAAAAAAATTGACCTATATTTATATGTCCAAATTGAAAGTACTTGACTTGATTGAACATATAAGCTAACTTAATTGAGAATTAAGTTATGGATCAAATAGGATTGAGTTGACTATGTCTAGCTAGCACTACACATGAGGTTCAGGTTCGATACCGGAGATGAACAGTTTCTGATATATGATTCATGGAGCATATAAAAGATTGGATTTAAGTACTGATTAATTTTAGATTAGATCTGAATTAATTAGTTTTAATTGGATCCAAAATTTAAGTTAGACTTGGTATAAAAATTTTAAAGAGTTTGGGATGGACAGTCTTTCAAAATTATTTCGAACCAGCTTCAAATTAGATTCGAATCGGATCCATTTTTTATGAGATGTGAGTATTCCCACTTGCACTGGGATTTTCTTCTATTATGAGCCGACCAATGCCTAGAGCTTTGCTCATTTGGGACGTCCCATGTGGGTGCGGAAGTGGGTACAAATTGGTTGTCATATATGATGGCAATTCTATCTCATGTAAGAATCTTTCTTTCATGAGTATTGGACTGATTCAAATCAGATTTGAGTTAGGACTCTTATACTTATTGGGTCATAGGAATCATCTATAAATAGAGAGGGTCTCTACCTATAGATGTAT
Source organism: Elaeis guineensis (assembly GCF_000442705.2). Lineage (NCBI taxonomy): Eukaryota > Viridiplantae > Streptophyta > Magnoliopsida > Arecales > Arecaceae > Elaeis > Elaeis guineensis. Next base: position 16,427,497 of record NC_026001.2, read on the forward strand.
AGCAAACAAATCAGATCGAGAGAAGAGAGAAAGAGAGAGAGAGAGGCATGAGAAGAGAGAGAGGTCCCTTCTTCTTTATTGCCCTCTCTTCTTGTTGTGGTCCCTCTTTCCTTGGGCGTGGATCCATCTTGGGCATCCCACCTGCTGGTGTGAGATGTCACATCAGCACATCTCATCCCTCAATTGATTGAGTTGCAAAGACAATTGGATTGGAGTTCATCCTACTTTCCTGCAACGTCTGACGTGCATGCGAAGTAAAGGATCTGCACATCTAGACCTCCGTAAAGATTTATATCAGATAATTTGAGATTTGATCTCTCATTTCGCTGCTAATCAGATAAGGATTTGATCCTTAATCACGTAGATGAATAAAAAAAATTTTAGATGCAATCTGCGCCTTCTGAGGAGAAATAATTTTTTTTTCTTCACTCTAGATCGAAGTCAGCATGAGAATATCATACCCAATAAGAAGGATGTCATCCACATACAATACGAAAAATATGATGATCCTCTCACTGATCTTCTTGTAAATACAAGATTCTTCCTCATTCTTGATGAAATCAAATGATTTGATTGCATCGTTGAAATGAGTGTTCCAACTTCGAGAAGCTTACTTCAATTCATAAATGAATCTATGTAGCTTGCAGACTTTGTGATCTCGATCGCTGAAAGTAAAATCCAAAGGTTGTTTCATATAGATATCTTTCTTAAGATATCCATTAAGGAACGTCATTTTCATGTCTATCTGTCATATTTCATAATCATGATCAGCTGCAATGGCAAGTAATGTGCGGATGGATTTCAGTATGGCTACAGATGAAAAGGTATCCTGATAGTCAATGCCTTCGTGTTGACTATAAGCCTTCGCTGCTAGCTTAGCTTTATAGGTCTCTATCTTACTATCTGTATCTATCTTTCTTTTGTAGATCCATTTACACCCAATGGATACAATATTATCTAGTGGATCCATTAAGATCCAGATCTGGTTCGAATGCATTGAGTCAATTTCTGACTTCATAGCATTCAACTATTTCTCGAAGTTGATATTTGACATCGCCTCATCATAGGTCTTAGGATCAACTACTTGATCCTTATCTTCTATGAAGAATATTTTCTCTACATCCTCTGTAAGTATATTTAAGTACCTTTTAGGATGATGGGAGATCCTACTTGATTTATGAGGTAAAAGAGGAATGACTATATCTACTGGTTCAGTAGGTTTTATCTAATCTATAGCTGGCCACCCTTCAGAGATTTTTTTTAACTCAATTAGCCTCCCACTACCTCCATCATGGATAAACTATTTTGTTAAAAATATGGCATGCCAGCTCACAATCACATTGTGATTCTCTAAGATGTAAAAGTAATATCCTATTGATTCTTTAGGAAATCCTATGAAGCAAGCTTTCATAGATCTAGTCTCTAACTTATCTGTCACTTATCTTTTGAGAGATCAGACATCTCCAAATCCTGAGATGACTCATACTCGATGTCTTACCATATCATATCTTATATGGTGTGGTAGGGATGGATTTAGAGGGAATTCTATTTAAAATATAAATGGAGATTTGTAGGGCGTGTCCCTAAAGAAATATAGGTAGATCAGTGAAGCTCATCATGGATCGGACCATATCTAATAGGATCCTATTTCTCCTTTTCAATATCTCATTGAGTTGAGACGTATCAGGAGGAGTCGACCGTGAGACTATGCCATGGTCCTTGAGATACTCCAAAAATTCTTCACTAAGGTATTCCTCTTCTAGATCTAATCGAAGAACCTTAAGAAATTTTTTTGTTTATTTTTCTATTTCATGTCTAAATTTCTTAAACTTTTCAAAGGCTTCGACTTATGTTTCATAAGAAATATATATCCATATCATGAATAATCATCGATAAAGATTATTAAGTACTGATAACCATCTCTAGCCTGTACATCAAATGGCCCATATACATCAATATGTATCAGGATAAGTAGCTCAGTGGCCCTTTTTTCATGTCCTACAAAGGATAACTTAATCATTTTTTTTAGAAGGCAAAATTCACAAATTAGGTACGACTCAAAATTCAGTGAGTCAAGGATTCCATCCTTTTCTAGTTTGTTAATCCCATCTTCTCTAACATGATCAAGTCTAAGGTGCTAGATAAACTTGTTGTTCAGGTCATCTCTAGTTCTTTTGTATCCCACGGTTTTCACTAATTGCTCATTAATATTTACAGATGCATCGGCATGCCAATGATAGAAACTATTAATTAAAAAAACTCTTACAATTAATTTATTTTTTAAATAAATAGAACAAAAATTTTTTATTAAAATTGAATATAAATTCATCTTATGCTAGCACAGATACAGAAATCAAATGTTTGTTAGCTATAAGAACAAAATAACAGTCTTTGAGAATCAACCTAAAACATAATGGTAATCATAGAGGGTATGTTCCAATGGTGACTGCAACAACTCTTACTCCATTACTGATGTGCAGGACTATTTCTTCTTCTTTCAGCCCTCTACTTTTTATCAGACCCTGCATAAAAGTACAAATATGAGCACTCCAGTCGAAACTTAATACCCAACTAGAAGTAAAGAAAACTGTAAGAATAGATTCAATAACAAGCATATCGGACTTGCCTTCTGAAGGTGCGTTCGTCTTTTATTTCTTTAAGCTCTTCAGATACAGCAAACAGTTCCTCTTCCAATGGCCCTCTGAATCGCAATAGAAACACTTTCTCTTGCCAGCAACAGCTTTTTTTGGAGTGTCTTTTTTCTTTGGTTTGCTCTCCTTTTTCTGCTTCTTCGCAAGCTTCTTCTTCTTCCAATAAGACTTTCTCTTGGAGGAAGATGCATATTCTACAGCTAGAACAGTACCCCTTAAACTTTTCAAGGTCTCCTCATTGCTTACCAACATGTTCATCAACTCAGGTAAAGTGTAGTTCAATTTGTTCATATTGTAATTCATAACAAACTGAGCAAATGAACTAGTAAGGGATTGGAGGATCAAATCCACTTACAGTTCTCTATGAATAGGATTGCCTAGCTTCTCAAGCTGTTTTACATCCTTGATCATTGTCAAACAATGATCATGAACAGACTGTCCCTCACGCATTTTGATATTAAAAAGTCTTTTAGAGATTTCAAAGCGTGCAGTGCGGCTCTGCTCACCATACAATTCTTGCAGATGAGTAATTATGGTCCTGACAGTAGGCATATTCTTTATGTTGGCTCTGTAACTTATTTGACATTGAAGTCAGAATGTAATACTTCATCTTATTTTCGTCTTCCATCCATTTTTCTTGTGCTGTCGTTTGACGGACACTTGGATGGTCAGGTAGAATGGGAGGGTCTTGATCAAGCATATAGTCTAACTTCTTTGAACTTAAGGCAATCTTGAGATTTCTGAACCATTCTTTGTAGTTTCGGCCAACTAGTCGGTTGGACTTTAGAATGCGGGTTAAAAGGTTGGAGGCTGATATGGTTAACTGCAAGAGTAGAGATTCAAGTTAGACATTGTACTTAGATTTTAAAAATTAATTTTAGGGACTTCAAGAAATAAATTAGACTCTCACTATTTTTACGGATCTCTCATACTCTCTCGTGGAGATGCGAAAATCCGTACGCGACTAGGATTCCTAGTGAATACTACGATCCCATCGATATGCGTGAATCTTATCGTGTCTAGTATATTGGGCCATGCTATACCGATGAGTGGATAATTATTGTCTAATACTTTTCAAGCATGATACAGTGATTGGTCTCTAAGTCATGAAGTCTCAATGTGCCCATTTTATTGGCTCAATCCTTAGTTAAGTCAGACCCACCATTCAATACATAGATAAAGCCGTCATCAGATCCCTCACCATGCTCGATTTATTGGGCACAACCCGATCATTATCTAGCAACATCTCATGCTAATAGGATAGTTGTGTCTTTTCAGTATAACTGAACCACTGTAACCAGTTGAGAACAGTCAACACCAGTAGGATGCCTGCACTCCTACAATGGTGGAAGACCTAGGACTTAATATTTATGGGATGGTTTGGATTCAAGTCTCATCTAGTCAGCCCAATCTCATGTTTGACTGACCAGGTTCAGGTTCAGGTTAGCACAATCTCATGTCCGATGATCCTAGTCGGCATTGGTGAACATGAATGACTAAGCAACCTTATTCAAAACTTAATCGATCAAGTTGGCCAGATAAATGAGATCGATGGGAGGATCTGCTGATGCTTGCCTTAGACACCATCGATATAGTCAGGTAAGCATGCTCCCAATTAAAAATTACTGATCGAGACTTACCTTAGATATCAATTGATCCATTAGAATTGAATAGGTCAGCCTAACTACTCAGGTTCGATCCATTGAGCCAAGTTAGGTCTTAAGTCAATCAATTCACATCAAAATATGAATCGATACGACTAACTACAATTTTAACTCGATGTTGAGCCTCTTTGACCTAATCCTAATCAACTATTGATTAGATTCGATTAACTGTTCAAATCGACAAGGGTTTCAACATGATCTAATCAAAGATCCTAATTATAGTCCAATCACTAGATCTAATTGTTCTATCCATATCCTCATGCATAACTTAAAATTCAGATTCTAAAAATAATTTTTAGATTAAGTTTAGGTGCATGAATTAATGGCTTATGATCTTAAAATAATTTCATATCTAAACCTAATATCATATATCTCATATATGGTGTTTTAGATCTAAAATCTATGAAATATATATCACATATATAATTTTTAGATCTAAAACTAACATGGCATATATCTCATACATGTAAAATCAGATCTAAAAAGATGATTAAAATAATTTAAAAATATTTTAAAAAAAATTCATTCATATCGTACTAGGACAATCTTTATAGTATAAGGGGTAAACCTTATACCAGGATAATTTTATAGCAGTCTGATGCGAAGCTTAATCATTTTAATTTCAGATCTAATAAGGAACATGATATATCTCATACATCAATTTTCAGATCTAAAGTTATTGATTTATTCGTTTCGAAAATCATTTTCAAAATTGATCAATCTTGTGTTAGAATAAGTTTTACAGTATAAGGGGTAAATCCTATATCAGGATAATCTTATTTCAATACAAAATTGATTTCAATCAATTCTAACTTTTAGATCTAAAGAGAAATCAGATGTAAAACATATTTCATGCATGTTAGAAATTGTAGCTCTAATACCATTGTTGGATTAGATGATTTTCAGCATGCAGATTTTTTTTATCTTATAAAAACTAGCAGTGAAATAGTAAAATTAAAATAATTTTAATCCTATTCATGCTTGGATCTAATCCTATAATCACCTAGGGATCTTTCTAAGCATGCAATGAAATAAATATAAGATCTGATTTCAAGAGAAGGATCGAATCTATACCTGAATCGCTCCTTTGTTTCTTCAAGATTCAGATCTGAGATGTCTACGATCCTGATCTAGCCACACGGATATCTGGTCTCTACAAGTATCCATCAGAATCAATCTTAAATCTTTCTTCTCGTGTAGATTCATTTTCTCCAAGCCAAATCTCAGCCTTTTGGATCTTTGATCAACACTTGATCTTCCTCTTTCCGTGATCTCAACACTTGAACCGCAGTCTTTCTTTTTCTTGGCGTAGAAACTAAGTTGCCCAACTACTTTGGGCGTGTGGAGATTAGGGTTGCAAATGGGTCTGGTCGAACCGAGTCATAAGTGATTCCGATCCAAGCTAGTCCCTTAATCGGGTCCTAATGTTGGATCCAAATCCAACTCAATTTAAAATTGGGTCAGATCGGGTCGGGTTCATAATCAAAAAGTCTGCCCTATTAGATCATTTGGGTTGGATCAAGTCCATGTACAATCCAATCTCAATCTAAAAATTTTGGATCCAGCTTAGGCTCAAACTCTGGTCGGACTTTGTTCGTATGATAAACCAATATATGCGAAGTTTATGATAAAAAAAATAAATATTACTTTATCTTGGCTATTAATTTATAAATAATTTTTCAAAATCTCATAGTCAAATTGAGTAAAACTGTATGAAAAATAACAATACTATAAGAACATTTAGAATTCTAATCCCACTTTATTTGTTCTATAGTTTATATGTTGGATTCAATACTGAATTTGGGTTAGATCGGATCGGATCGTCTGAATTTAGTAAATCCAGATCCGATCTGAAATATTGAATAGGTCCAATTTTAGAATCCGATCCGACCCCGCGGATCCTTTAAAATGGATTTGGTCGAGTCTAAGCGGGTCGGGCTAGGTCGGGTCACGAGTCGACCCGATCCATTTGCAGCCTTAGTGGAGATGTGAGACATCCAACCCTTAGGCGTTAGATAGAAAGGAGAGGGAGAGGAGGGCGTGGACATAGGGAGGGGCTTTGAATCTGAATTCTTAATTATAAAAATCTTGGGAGAAGAGCATCTTAAATAGAGCTCTTGTTGGAGTCCAAATCAAACTCCAATCATGGTTGAGAGGCAAGTCCTTATCTCATAAGGTCTCTTTCTCCTTTTGATGATTTTCTTCTCAAGAAAATCAAGCCCAATTGGAAAGGCCCACACCCAACAAGGAAAGCAAAAGGGGCGCCAACCTTTGGTGCCCCTCTAACTCATCTCATGTACACAAGAGAGGGGGCACATGCCCTCTCTCTTTCTCTCCATGCAAATAAGAGAGAGAGGTGCGCGCCCCTCTCGTTCTCCATGGTAATTTCAAAGGGCGTGCACCCCTGGAACTTTCCAAAAGAAGAGGACGCGTGCACCCCCTCTAGATCTCATCCAAAGGTAGCGTGCGCCCCACTCATCCTACTTTTTATTCCACACCAAAATAGGAAGTTTCTAGAAAGAAAAATAAGGAAGGCTTTGCACCTCCTAATTGGCTTGATCTAATCCTCTTGGGGCATCCAATGTGGTGCCTCTTAAACCCAAATCCAAATGAAATTAGGTTAGGTTCAAGGTTAATGATTGACTTGATCTAATCCTTATTCAATAAGAAATTTAAGTCTAGAGAAGAATTGGATTTAACCATGTGCTAACATGGTTCTCTTAAACCCAATAGAATTTTATCAAATCCTAATCCAATTGAGACTTCACAAGTCCAATTGGTTAATCTAAGATTATATCCCTTAATGTGTAACCCCATAGGTTCAATTATGTCTGGTAGTGAGACATACTATAATCTCCATCATAGTATCATTGAAACTCCTTTCAATAAGTTGGAATAATTTCAGCTCACACATGTTAAGGATATCAATCCAGAATGATCCTAGTGAGTTCATAATCGATCAGTGATATCTAGCAATATGTAGTGGCAATCCAGCAGAACTAAAAGTAGAATCTCTAGGTATAGTTACCGTATGATTTAGTTCTTCTATAGAGAGTTCCGACAGAATGCAGGTTATAAAAATTCGTCAAACCTTAAGCATCTATCATATGCAAGATTTAATTAGCTTGAGTCCAATCGTGAATCCCATGAAAACTCTTTTTCATTATCACACTTGCTATGGCCATAGACTTAAGGACTCAGCCTCTTAGGTCGTATAGGACTATTCCTCAACTACTAAGGATGATAGATCTCTTATTAGTGCATATTCTACTCCTACAGCGAACTTACTACAGTCAACAAATACCGCAAGGCTCTGAATGGCTAGGGACCATATTTATATATTATCAAACTATAGCAACCCCACTGCGAGCAGTCGAGGCACTGCAGGTTAGAGAACTACTCATACAACTACAGCATCGAGATAGTCACTGACGAGCGAGTAGACATCTAAGTGACTTCTCATTTTTGATCACATTCAATACCGTTATTCTCTAACAATCATCTGCATTCTCGTTCCAGTATCCTTACATTGTAGATTCGAGACTCGTCATCCAAAAGGAAAACGATCCATGCACCGATCTTGATGGATCCATCACCATCTTCATGATAATCCAATGATCAGGAGCAATTCAAAAGTTAATCTATAATGATACATGTCTTAAATTCTCAATTTTTGAGAATATGTGTTATTGTCCATTAACTCCTTGACGATTCACAGACACATTACCCATGAATGGATAAGAAAAATATCTATTTATTAATTTCAATAAATCAAGTATAAAATATATCCTAGAATAATACAATATGCTAGTTAATAATTGACTTTTTAGATTATACATCTAATTTAATAAATGCTCTAAATCTAACCTAATTCTTTTGCTCCAGCCAATTCCAAAGATGCAAGTCGAGTTGATGACTTATCATAAATTAGAAACACCAAGAAATGATTTTTTTTGTAAAAAAAGTGTATAAATTAAAACAGTCTTGAAAGTATTACTAACCTTGAAAAGAATGTAATCTAAATTTGCTTGGTTGCTTAAAATTCTTCTTTCATGTATATATTTCTGTTTTAAACTTTAGCCAATTTCAAGTTATCTGATGGCTGAGACATCTTGAGTGCATTTGATTTGCAATTGAAATAAGAAGTAGAATGTATTAGAATGAAAATCAGAATGACAATATCCTCCAACATATTTGATCAATGATTGGAATTGGAATCGGATTTAAATATTTGAAGAGAGTAGGGATTGGATTTTAAAAGATTGGGACATTTTCATTTTCTTTTGGTATTGGAATAGGAATGAGACTGTCCCAAACTAATTGGCTAGAATGGGAGTCATTAATTCTCATTTTCATTACAGAATCCAATTCCTTTCAACCAAATATGCCTCTAGGGTGGTAAATAAATGTTAAAATATCATTTGATACAATCAAATAATTTTCATAATTTTTTTTAGGAATATTAATGATTAAAACGATGGTGTGAAGGAGATTAATATATGTGGGTCAACTCATCATATCCCATTAGCCAATGTCTTCTTATGTATATACAAAAAAAAGGATTACTCGGAGATTTATACACAAAAATCTAGCGGAACCAAAAGATACAAGTTATATATTTCCTTGAAAAAACCAATGCTAAAATACCTTGGAATGCATGTGATGTTCCAGTGCTGTGACTCTGACTACAGAAACTTCCACACGAGCCCAAACTTTGGGCTTGCATGGCTTCCGTAAAGGTGACCATAATGGAAATGTAAGCGTGAACTCTGGCAACACAAAAGAGGGAGAAGCAAAGCTCTTTGTAGAGCTGTAAAGGATCTAAAGGACAGATGCCTTTTGGTTTGTTGGTGGTCTGTTGTTGAAAGCGAAGGTGTTGAGCACTTTGGCACCTCTCATCCCTGCCATAATTGTGAGGAACAAAGCAAAGATATCAAGGATAAGATGTGTTGCGCGTGGCTCTGCAGTTTGGCCTCAGAGAAGAAGGCCAAAAGCTCTAATGCCATGCTGTAGAATATAAAGAGCTTGGGCACTTTTGGAAAGAGCAGGTCGATGTCACTTGCAGGCCATATTTTTCCGACCAAATCTATTTATAATGAATAAATGTGTGGAAGACCAAGAGGTGAGCTGGGGGCCACGTACCCATGAATGCTGTGTAGCCGACGTCGGTAGCTGTCTTCCATCCAGCCTTTCTCTATATTCTAAAGTTTAGACCAATCTCTCTCTCCTGGGTCTCTGTACGTGCGTGCGAGACAGCCAAAAATAGTCGCCATATGGCATGTGGGTTTCCAATTGTATGGTTGTATGCAGTAGTTTCCTGGATAAGGATGGTAGATGTGTTAGTGCTCGTAGATGTTTGGCTGGAAGATATTCCATCCAAGGAAAAAAAAAAAAAAGAGAAAAAAATTGAAAGGTCATAAGAATATAAAAATGAATGATAGGGGAACTGTTTGAAATATTTCCTTTCAAAAAGATTTAAATTTTTAAGTTAAATTATAATTATTTTTTTAAGAAATTTTGAAAAATTAAAAATCTCTTTTTTAATAATTTGATATTGGATGTTTAAATACAGGCTTACTTGCATTTATTAGTGTCTGTCTTTCCAAGCTAAAGTTGAGTTTTAGAACTCGTTATTTGATGGATAAATATCATAAAAAAATTAATTAAATTTTTTATTGATCAACTTACTTATGTTCTTATAATGTTCAAGATGGGTAAGTTATTTTTTTATATATAATATTTACTAATGAAATGGTGAAAAATTTTATCCTTCTAAAAGATGGTTAAATCATTTTATCATTAATCAGTAAATAAATATTTTATTTTATACCTAAAATATCTTATCCTTATTTTTAATTTCTCTATCATTCCGTATGCAACAACTCAGTTATCCATTTTTTTCGAATCTAAAAAATATAAAAAATATTATGAAGAATATGGATAAATTTTAGTAGGTATAAAAAATATAAAGAATATTATGAAGAATATGAATAAATTTTAGTAACTTACTAAAAAAATAGTAATACAAAAGAATATATTTAATATATTTCAAAATCAATTTTTTATTGATAAAAAAATATAAATAAATTATTTTTTATTTAAATATTATTTAAAAAATATTTATTTAAAAAAATATAAATTTTTAGATAAATTTTTTATCTATAAAAAAATGGATCTCCAAGGAAGATGGGCAGGTGACTCTACACGCATGCTTGGTTCAGCTTGCTGGACTAGTCGTGTGTGGGTGTGATGTGTATATACGCATAGGTGTTTGCAGATTTTAAGGTGCATTTGCTGTCAGGCTTTTATGAGGCACCAATGCTCGCAAAGCCTGTAAAAAGACTCGAAGTCACAGGTCTCAAGCACAGCAGATTAGACCTAATATAGACGTTGTACCGGTACTACTCGAGAGAGAAAGCCCCCTTAGCCTATCTATTTTCCATTCCTTTTCCCCTTATATTTTAACTTCCATCTTTCAATTTTTCTAGCCTTTCTTCTGGACAATTGAAGGAGAGTTGATTGGATCAAACCGATCTAGGAAGAAAGATGGCAGCGAACTATGCAAGTGTAGATGGATACTTTTCCCAACCATCATTTTAACAAAGATAATGTAATGATCTAACGTTTTGTCTATAAATAATAATTTTACATGTTAGAAAGTTATAGGCCATGGCAAGATAAGATACATAAGGAAACCAAATTTTAAAAAATGGAAGATGGTAGGAAGCGTGGGAGCAAGTGGAGTTGGAGAAAAAAATTGGGTAGAAAAATTAGTTTTCCGGGCTCTTGTGTCAAATGATGCCCTCCAGCATACTCATCTAACCATGGGATGTCACTTTGTGGTTTAATCAATATCAAGGTATAAATAATACCTTTTTTTTTCATCAGTATGGTTGCCTTTTCATTAGAACATTTTGAAAGCATTTTAATAGGGTGGAGGAGCATGAAGATGGTTGCCAAGGATGAAAATTTTTAGTCTCATATTAAAGTCAATCCATGTTGGTTGGAAGATAAGAATGCCTAGCATAGAAGTAGGAATAGTTACTAATGTAGTTCGACACTGGGTCTACATCATAAGATTTAGCTAAAAATTGGAAAGCAAAAAAGAGAAGTGGAGTGGGGCGGGAAAGTATTTTTCTATCTAGTAACACAAAGACCTATGCAATGGTCTTTGACCAGGTCAGTTACATGTGAGATGTTGACTAATAGAGTTTGATTGAAGTGCGCAAAAATACCCCACATATGTATTAATTGGTAACTTACAAAGATAATGCATTATTTGGGGATAATATTCTTGTGTTGTGTTTGCATTTATTTTATTTTTTATTCTTGCGTCATTAGGATAAATAGTATCTTTTTGTTAGTTACAATAATTAGAAGTTCCGAGGAGTAATAATAATATTCTTATTTATTATGTAGTGAGAATTAAATCATGTAATGATGCAAGCAAAGATGATTCATGTGTAGTATATATTTGGTTTTTAATTGAATCACGGTGATTAAATGAGATGTCAAATGAAAATTCACATTGCAATTGGAGGGTGCAGTGACATATAGTAAGCATGGATCATGATACTCTGTGGTGTATGTTTTATATCTTAGAGAATTATTTCAGATAGCCGCCACATCATCTTTTTTGGAGATCTTGGAGATAGACGATAATAATTTATATCAAGAGTATAAATAAGTTTTAAATATACATGTCTCGTAAATAAGCCACAACTGTCCATCTCTATCAATAACATGGCTGCTATTCAAAGTTGTACAATCTTCTACCATGCAAAACATATACCTTAGAGAATCTGAACTCTAATAAGCATTGGCATGCCAAGGCCATATTTTTTTCTTACTTTACAGGGATAGCAACATTCTTGCACAATCTAAAAAAAAGAAGGCACATTCATACACAATCTCATGTTTTATGTAGCTCAGATGTTGTCATGCACCACCACCACAAGTGGCAGCCCATGGGAAGCAAGAATGACCCAGGTGCTGAACAAGAACCTTGCCTCATATGCTGAAAAATAGGATCTAACTTAAGCACAAATATCACATCTTTGGTACTTCATCATTTTATTCTCTAATTCTTTTGGGAAGCCTGATTCTAGGGTTCTTGGATATAACCTATGTTTTCCTGCAGCACACAGCACTTTTAGTCACTTTCCTCAAATAACGTCACCAAAAACTCAAAAGAAATTCACAAATCGCTCCCACCATGCACTAAATTCAAAAACTAAATCAAAAAAGGCAATTAATGCTGCGCGCCTTTCCCTATTTAACACCCAAAATATTCCCCAATTATCCCACTCCGCCGCCTCGCAAACAGCAAACTCCTTGCCTCTCCACTCCCCAACCGTGACGTAACCTCGCGTAGTGGGACCCGCAAAAATTTCGAAATTTTCAAGCCCAACCGGGCGCCAGCAAAACATCCCCGACTCTCGAGACCAGCATACGCGAACCCCTAACACCGAATCCCGGTCCAAATTAAATCCATACCAAATCACCCCCACGCGGATACAAGAACATCCGCTGCACCCGACTCACACACTCCAGCCTCTTTATAACAACTCGGCGTTCTCTCTCTTCTCCGACTCCGAGAAGAAGAGGGGAGAGAGGGAGAGAAAAAGAGGGAGGGAGAGACAGCGATGGGTTCTTCCAATAAACTCCAAGCAGCCTTCAAAGTCCCAAAGCGAGAGCTCCCACCACCCCTCCCCCCCGATTCCAACCCTAATCTTGCGGGCTCTTCGACGGCGGTGGCGGAGGGGGGAGCGACGGCGGTGGCGGTGGAGGGGGTGGAGGAGGACGAGGTGTTGCGGGACGCGGGTGCGCTGTCCCGGGAGGAGGTGCTCCGCCGCCGGGCGCGGCGGGTGAGGCAGCTGGAGAGCCTCTACCAGCGGCAGTACTGGGCGCTGGTGGAGGAGGTGCGAGTGAGGCACCGGGACTATTACTGGGAGTTCGGGGTGAGCCCGGTGGTGGAAGGGCCGGAGAACGGTGGGGTTGTGGTGGGGGAGGAGGGAGGGTTAGGGTTTAGGGAGCCGGGGAGTAATAGTAATGTGGCGGTGGAAAAGGGGGAGAGGAAGCGGTGCGCGTTTGCCGGGTGCAAGTCGAAGGCGATGCCGCTGACAAAGTATTGCCATCCCCACATACTCTCGGATAGCAAGCAGACGCTGTACAAGCCTTGCAATTATGTTATCAGGAGGTATGGGCTGGAACTTGATCTGAGATTTTAACATTTTTTTTCTCTTTTTTCTTTCGTTTTATCTTTCTTGGTTTTTTTGTCGATTAGGGGTTTTGATTATGATTGAGATGGGATGTTTTTGATTTTAGGCTTCAATTGAGGGTGTTTCGGTTTTCATCCAGCTTTTTTTCTCTCATTTTTAAATGCTAGATCTTGAGCTGGGATTTAGTTCTTAGACGATTTCCCCTTGTATCTGGTTTGTTAGAAGCACACTCAATGCTAGAGAAAGATCTTTATTAATGTTTTATGTTCTGAAATTGCGTTCTGAATTTTCTTGAGACTGGTTAGTTGGTTCTTTCTGAACGTTTCATTCTTTGTTGTTGTATGTTATAAGTATTGCTAGACAACGTAACGTTATTCACTCATGTCTGCACTTTGGCAACATCAAATAAGCGCGTAACTCATGATAGAAACCATAAGGAAGTGTTCAAGGAAGTTCACACATGAAAATAGATCTTAGGTGTGTGAACATGTTGCCTATGCCCTGATTTTAGAAAGCTTATGCTGACTTTTTTCCCATATAAGGGCCTGTTCGGGAAATCCAGCAGGATTGGGCAGGATTTCCTGCTGGATTCGTGGATTTGGCACCCTATTTGTTTTTGGCTCATATTATCAAACACCGCTGCAGCCTGAATCCTGTGGGAGGAAAAAGGGGACGTCCTCCTTTTTTTCCACTTCCTGCAAACCAACAGGCCCTGAGATATAGGCTTGGACTTGGAGGGCTCTTAGAAGACTATGAACTAAGTGGGTCAACAAGACTAATTCATGCAGGAATATTTAGATGGGCTCTAAGTGTTATAAGTGTCCTAACTTGAGTTCTGAGAATCATGTTCTGAAGTCTTGCTTTTGGATGTCAGGTTTGGATGAAATGGTGAACAAGAAGTGCAATTTGTAGCATGAAATTACCACTAAATTATCATTGATATTGTATAAATACTACTTAAATGGTCCATTTTTAATGGAGGGAGCGTGTGGAAGGGCATAAATGCCCCACACACCCACATGGAACCTGGCTTCAGAGCCACCTAGTCCAAAGTTAAGTTCAGCATTTTCTGCTGAACCTAGAGATAGAAACAAATATGAATTTTAAACAAGATAAGAAAATTATAATTTTGCTATGAAGGCCGCAATGGATTTGACATGGCAGATGATTTTCCATTCTTGTAAGTATTAACTAATTGAAAATAAATGATTGTTGAAGCCTTGTAGGCTTATTTGGAAAGTATTGGCGACATCTTGGATGACATTTTTCTTGTCGTGGAGTGACATACTAGCTATCAAAATAAGGCAAGTTTAAAAAAATGTTGCTTGTCTAAATAGCTGTTATATCTTGTCAATTCTAATCAAGTCAACATTTTCTTTGGATTTAAGAAAATAGGTAGCTTCTTGATGGAATGGGCAAATTTGTTCTTGCGATTCACTTTGTTCTGGCCATTTTGGTAGCAAATAGTACTAAATTTAGTATTGTTATTATATTACATTAACATACGAATAATTTAGTAAAGCACCAGATTAATAATGCGCAATAATATAATATGATCAATGTTGTACTATAACATATAATCATATTATTGTAACAGTCATTATTATATTACATAAGAATAATGTATTTTTCCTTGACTACAATCGATACGGCATATGCTTGTATTATTATAAGATTTGTATTTTTGTGTTATGTTAAATATTGCATATATTGTATAATAATACTGTACTTTTGATAATAAAATATACAAAAAAGAATGTCCTAATGCATGAGGCTTCCACCACTATGAGATTCGGGGGGAGGGAGGTGGATCAGATATACGCAACCTTACCCTTGCGGGCTGAGAGATTGTTTCATGTTTCCAACTCATAACACTCAGGTCACGATGGAGCAGCCTTATCATTGTGCTAAGGCCCACCTTCTTTGATATAACATATATAATCAATAAAAATTATAGTATATATTATGAATTTTATAACAATGTTGTTATTTATAGACTATATTTCTAAAGTTACATAGGGGCATTTTTGGGTTCAATCAAAATTAATTGGGAAAGAGCCTAGGGATATCTCCATTCTAGGATAACTATAGAACTACACAAGGTTTGCGGAACCGGTACCGGCGGCTGTATCGGTCGACCGGCGGTACGGTTTGGTACGTCTCTGTTTCGTTCCGAACTGAGGCGAACCGATGAAGAAAAATGGAGCCGAACCGGAGAAGAAAAAGAGAGAAAGAGAGAGAAATAGAGAGAGAGGGAGGAAAAAAGAAAAAAAGGGAGGGGGGTCCGTCGGAGGGCCTCCAACGGGCTGCCGTGGCCTGCAAGCGGCGTTTATACCCCCTGCGGCTCCGCAGCGTGAAACAGGGACGATCCGCTCATTTCTGTATTTTTTTTAAATTTTTTTTTTTTAAATGAAGTTGACACTGGGTTTGCCGGCATCACTTTGAAGCCGGCAAACCCCATGTTGACTTCATTTTAAAAAATATTTTTTAAAAAAATACGGAAAACCGGGGTGGGTCGCCTTTGTTTCACGCCGCGGAGCTGCAGGAGGCGTTTACGCCGTCCGACGGCCACAACGGCCCACCAGAGGCCCTCCGGCGGATCCCCTCCCTCTTTTTCTTCCTCTCTCTTTCTCTTCCTCTCTTTTCTCTCTTTTCTTTTCTGGCATCGGTGTGTGCTGTTTTTCATGTCGGAACTGTCTCGATTCTCCGCCGGTACAATTCGGCATGTTCTGTACCGGGCTATTTGACCCGGTACGGCATTCCATGGAACTACATACCCCAAATTATACTAGCTTTGATGGAATTATTGGCTACAACAATCCCAACCCCATTTGTAGTCTTTTTGGTTACTAGTTAGGGATAGTGGCATTTATTCCTAGTTTATCCCCATCTTAAACTAACCATATTGTCATATTGCTGAGGCTAGGTAGTGGACCCTCTATATGCCTGGGCTGGTGTCAGGCACGTAAGCAGCTTCCTAGGGAAGAAAGTCTTCTAAGCTTTTATAATGCACACCTTTAACCAGATATTGAAATAAGCATGTGTATATATCATATATACACTTTTTTGTGATCATATACAATGTCATGAAACCTTTTCACACCTAAACATTCCAAGGATCAAAAATCACAAGGAGACTAGCAACATCATTATTGGCATTGTGGCAGCAAACAAGTTGTAGGGCCATAGCCAAAGAGCCAGCACGTAGCAAAGAGCAAGTGAGGGTGGGGAGAAAACATCAACCAAATAAAGGCTAGCAAGCAAAATAGAAAGGGAGAAAGTAGAATAAGTAGGGGAAGAATGGTGAAATGGAGAGAGGAGAATTCAAAAACAAGGAGACGAGAAGAAGATGATGAAGATTGGTTGGAAGTAGAAGAAAGGAGGGAAAGAAAGAAAAAGAATATATGCAAATCTAACACTAGCATTAGCTATTATGATTGCTAATGCCACTCATTGCTGCTGAAATTTCTTGGTAGTCAATCAATCTAGCTGCAGCTGTGAGATTGGCGTGCCTTTGTTGCCCTCCTGCATGCCCATATGGGCCTTGGGTTGCCTCCCACATGTCATATGGGGCTCAAATAAGGAAAGAAAATGGAAAAAACCCTTAAAAGAAGTATGTTTTAGCTTGGGCTAGACAGCCATGCCTAACTAGGTGCCTAGGTTGCACCTAGGAGCTCTGTTCGACCACCTTTAACGACATTGACCATAATGGTGTAGATGTGCAACATATGTGAAGCATGGGCATGGGTGCATATACAGTGTAGTATAGACACATTAATATTATTAAACTTGCTAAAAAAAGAGAAAACTCAGATACAATTAGGATATGATAATAAATAAATATGTTGCATACATAACAAACTGATTCTTAAAAAAACCATGACATAGATATGATGGGGATACGAAAATAAATAAATATATTACATATATAATGAACCTTAATTTTTATTTTCATGAACATTTTATAGCTCTAGGTTTTCTACAAAAATTAGGGTCCAAATGATGATGAAAGTGAAAGAGTTGTTTATTTACCTTAATGCATTGTGGATATAAATGTTGAACCCACTTGGCCCAACTCGGCCGATTGCTCAACTTCTCCAAAAAGTATCCTGTACATCAAAGGAAATACTTGCACCTTATTCTTATTGCTTATTAGAAAAAATGGGTGCTTATGCAAAGTAGTTGACATGAATCAAACCATCCCCAAGATGTAATATTCCACAGGTACTGGATACACCTAGGGTTACCCAAAGGAAGACTTCCTATGTCACAACTGGGAACTTCCTTCAACTTCTTATATATGAGAAAACATTAGGGATACAGAAGAATATTGTGTACTGTAAATTTGTCATCATATAATATTTGCTTTTTTCCACATATTACCCTTCTTGTATACTCAACATAATGTCATATAACTTGTGGAATACTCAATCTTCTAGCCAAAGATGTATTTTTTATCTTTCTTTCAACAGAAATTACTTACTAGCGAATGAAGGTTTATCTTATGTCCAAGTGTAAGAAATCTCTGCAATGACAATGTTGAGTTTATTATGACAAAATACCTATTGGTTAAGTGCAATTGGAATCCCTTATATATATTTATAATGGTGGATTTTAGATTACACCATGGTAGCACCATGTTGCTTGACTTGTGAGGTGCACAAGTTTAAAGGTGGAAAGTTTTTTTGGTTGCTGACATTTGTTCCCTAAATCATAGGCTGCCAATTGCTACTTTATTTCCTAATTTAAGAGACACATATGGAGGATCTGTGCCAACACATGTCCAAATGGCATCGATTTAAAGGGATAGTAGCATCAAGGGCACTGCCATGTAATATCAAGGTGTTTCTTTTCATAATTTGGTTGTTAATGGAAAGAAATCCTCTTGGTATGTTATATATGTTGCTGATGTAGTGTTAATTGGAGTGATAACATAGATGAATAGTAATATGTAACTTTGGGTGAAAATTTGTGGTTAATAAATTTCAAGATGTTCTAAATAAATGTTTTGAAACCTTAGAGTGAGACCTTGATTGAAAACCATGTGAAAGAAATACCCTAGAATGCTTCTCCTTTTGATCAATTTCTTTCAAGAATTCTTGTCCAGGTGCGACCTTCTGGTCACATATTGTTCCTACAAGAAAATAATACCTAAGAGATCAGCAAGACATTGGTTTGATGATGAATCGAGAAATCTAATTATCTCGGTTAGTACCAGCTGGATGGACAGCGATAGTTGTCTTGACATGTGGGAAGATGGTGCATCTTAAGGCAAATTTTTGTTTTTTTATTACTTTTCATTATTGTTGTAACGGTCGCCTGGATCTGTCCCGATGAGTCTTGATCTTAATGTCCACCTATGCCTTTAATAGACCGTCTCCAAGTGTTTGTGCATCAACAGGTTCCTAATTTGATGCCATTAAGCTGCTAAACATCCAAAATGGCATCATGTGGAGATAGGAAACATGCAGAATGTTATAACAACTCGTTAATTCAAGAAGAGTATGCAGGTCTATCATGGAATAAGTTCTTAAAGTGTTAGATGGGATTCTAGTGACTAAGTTTTTATGGAGTCTAGTATGAAATAGAATTTGAAAAAGATAGCAAAGCAAGATTTTACTAGGAAAGAGTTGGCAAAATAAGACATGCTATTTTGGAAAGATGTCATTGTAATGGAAGGGAGTTTTTAGTGAACTATTTTTAGCATGCATTGTTTTTGACCTTCTCTAATGATTTTGTTTTTGTCTTAACATTTAGGTCAAGTGTGTTGCACTTTAACTTTAAGTGCTGTTTTCGTGAGGAGGTTAATATGTCTTTGTATTGGCCGGTAATGTAGAAAATTGGCCTCATGGGATGGCTAATGAGGATATATAAACCTTAAGGCTTGAAGATAAATGGTCTAAAGCATGTGAGAAATGGTCTTGAGATGCATCCTTTTGATATATTCTTTTGGATGATGTTTTTCAACATTTTCTTGTCCAACTTGGTTATTTTTTCCATTTTAACTGCCTTATGTTGTAATTTGGTTTGGAAGGTGATTTGACCACAAAAACTGGGAAGTTATTGGCTCCTTAATATTATATAAAACAAACTTCATTGTCCCTCTTGATTGGATGTTCAACCATATTTGCAATGCATGATGCACATGGGAAAGAATAGATGATCATAACTTGTTAATTGAGAGCATGGTTTGCAATACCAGTTTCGATAATGTACCAGAACCATACTGGTACAGTGTTGGTACAAGTCAGTTCATGGTATTGATACTTGGTATCCTCCCCCCCTCAAATGAAGTATTAGCTTCCTACTATTGTGGTACAATGCACCTAGTATGGTGTGACATGGTCTGGCATGGTGAGCCATGATCTAGGGTTAATGTAATGAAGAGATAAAGATGGAAAATAAACAAATCCAAGGGAGTGGTTAAGCTTGCCCTCTCCACTTCTCATGTTTATTATATGTTGACCTATTTAATAATGGCAAGTATCGGGACTATCCATCTACATGATAGTTATAAACATAATTCTTATAAATAAGAAAAATGTTATCTTGACAAATAAGGTCTTGTACACAAGCATCATTTGGGGATTTTAGGTGTTATCATGTCTCGTCCAGTGTATGAAATGCTTATACTGACCGGCGTATGCTGCATGTTGTGCTGCCTGTGCTGTATCAACTTAAATAGATTAATATCAGTCAGGAATATTGTCCATGCTAATAAACTGAGGCTAGATATGGAAAGTGGATTGTTCCACTTATTGTATTGGCATGTAATCAGTATGTTCCCAAACTGCAACTTTGTAAACCATGTTCTTGCTCTCTGACATATTGTTCTTCCTATGCTCATATATAAATGCACTTAATTTTATCAAATGAGGTTTTACATCTTGGTCTTAAGCCTTTTACTAGTATGGTTGGGCATGGTGGGTACATCTGCATACTGATACATGGTAA
The DNA here is from genome assembly GCF_000442705.2 of Elaeis guineensis. Classification (NCBI taxonomy): domain Eukaryota; kingdom Viridiplantae; phylum Streptophyta; class Magnoliopsida; order Arecales; family Arecaceae; genus Elaeis; species Elaeis guineensis. The sequence continues at coordinate 16,447,987 of NC_026001.2, forward strand.
AGGCACCAAGTCAGCACAACACTGATACCATGTTTTGTTGCCATACCGTATTGAGCCCCTGTGCCATACCACTTACTCTATCAGTATGGTATGGCATGTCTAATATGGACTGGTACGATTTGATTTGGTACACAAAACAATGTACTGAATGCAAACATCCAAATTTACACTCCCATAAATGAGTAAGAGAGAGGCAAGCGTATACAAGTAAAATGGACTATATTTATTCGATTCACTCCAAATGATCATGATCCAAGGAATCATTACTTACAATCCATCAAATGCTCTTGCTCTTGAATAAAATGTCTGCAATATCAATGAAACACATGTATTGTACATTTCTGTAACCAAAAGTGTGAAGTCTCTTCTGGACACATGTCCGTTGGTTGTTCATGAGTCGCAACTATTACGCCGTTTGAATCTCACCATGAGTACACTCTGCTTTGAGCAACTGCAGCCTCCAAATGTGTATATGAAATAAAATGGAGAGTATACTTTTCAATCTTGATTGGTGGGATCATGGTGATCCATTGAAGGTTCCCTCATGTGATTTTGCACTTGCCAAGATCTAGTTAATGGTCAGGAAGTACCTTGTAAGCATAATTTTTGTAAACCAATAAAGATTTACTAACAGGTCATTCTATCTTAATGAAATGAATGATATAAGGATTCAAAACAATTTGTTGCACTATGTGTTAATGAACTAGAATTAATTCTTGAATAGTGTTGTGATAACAAATGCTTGATTTGATGAAGTAACAGTTTGAGGATAAAAATGGCAGTCAATTGAGGGGGCTTACCCTATGTCAAAGATTCTGCCAACTTTTATCCCCTCCCGAAAGTTTCTCTTTCCTCACCTGGTCTTCTGTCTACTTCTGAATTGATGCGTGATGAGGTCTATGTTTTGTTTATTAAAATTTAGGAATATGTTCTCCAAGAATGACAAAGAGCATGCCAAATGATGCCTTCGTTTGATGAGTCTTAAAGGATTCACATTTCTCATTAAATGCGTACATCTTGGATGGGTTGCATGGATTGTAAACTTTGTTTTTTTTTTATTCTCTCTCTCCCTCTTGGTTTCTCCACTATTGTTGCTGGAAAGGCTGATAGTGATGTAGGCGATATTCAAACCATTCTCAGACAGCCATTTTATAAGAAATCAAGCGGCACCTGGATTTGACAAGTTTGTTGTTGTCCAACAACATAACTGGACTACCATTCTAGTGGTTGGGAGCTATTCTACATGTTATATATTGGTAGAATGGATGTGACTGGTACATGCTCTATATTAGTTTTTATAAAGTGGGTGCATTATTTATTGTGGACTCAAGAATTGGTTATAGATTGTGGACCACTTTCTGGCTTTTAACAGTGTTGGGTGTGTTTGAATTTCAGCGGTCCACAAAATGGGCAAGTTTTTTGCGGGAAGCCAGTTCTGAGAGCTGCCATGCCTTCACTCTGTCATGTGCACTTGCAGAAGACGCAGCGGAACATATCACAGGCTTTGAAAAAAGCAGGCCTTCACACATCCTGTTCAGGGAGGCCTGCTCCAAAATTTAATATTCTAATTGCTGAATGTGTGCGCCAAATTCAAGCCAGAAGAAGAGAAGCATCGAATGCTGCCACTGATAACATTGCACAAGAAGAGAATGAAAAGGTTGGTTGAAGTTTTTTATGTTGTGAATATGATTCTGGTTTGGATTGCTGTCCTAACCTTCTAGACATCGGGAAGCTGGACATCTTGGTCGCCCCGCTTCAGCCTGGGAAGAAAATTTTTTACCATTCTCCAAAGGTATGTCAACTTTTTATTCCTGCCAACTTGTATTCCAGGCAACGTTTTCTCGTATTATTTTCTTGCCAACTTGTATTCTTGTTTGTTACCTTTTTGGTTCAAAATTTGTTGATCATAGGCTTTTCAAATAGATTCTATCCTTCAGCATGTTTGTTTGCTATTTTATTTATTTATTCACTGTTAGTTGTGCATCTTATCTAGTAGACCATTTTCATTTGATTGTCTCTATGATTCTATTCAAACCATGATGTTTGAGTTCTTAAAACCCAAGGAGGTTTTGCAGGTCTATTCAAATACAGTGTGGGGAAACAGGCTTGGTTCTCATTGTGATACCAACCAGTCAGTTACATGGCTATGATTATCAGATGATGGCCGTATAAAGGTTTTTCTATCTGATGGTTGCCGGCATGCTTGGAAGAGTATTCCTGAAATTTTTCTGGCTGGTTGGTCTTTCAGCTTTATACTTGGGCAGGGCATGGCAGTGGAAGCTTCATTACCATGCCGCAGATATAATCCAACCCTTGGCATCCCTTCTTGGGTGACTACTTGATACAACCTCATCTGCTTGCTGCTGCGTGCGTGCTCATGTGCTGTCTTCTGTTGTTTGAGCAGATGTAATCTGTCCTATATGCCACTTTCATGTTGTCTAATGCAAATTGACGCTGATGTGATTATCTCTGGGCATAAAAAAAAAAAAGGAAAAAAGATTATGATACAGTTGCTGTTTGAATGTGGGGATCTTTCCCCATGGTGAAAAACCAGATCTGGATTACATAATCTTGTATTTTGTTAATCTGGAGATTCTATAATCAGATATTGCCAGGCTGTAAGAACATACATCGACGTGCTTCTCAAGTCTCATGCAGGAGACTGTAATTTGGGTATGGCCACATGAAAATTTGTACATGACAGTTGAAGAATGACACATTGGTGGCTTGTTTGTAAAATTGACTGTCCAATATTTTGAGGCAACCTCCTTTTTCGTAGTACATCTCTCTTTCCCTCTTGGCAAATCATAAATTCGGTTTCAAAGACTTCTTATCTACATTAATTATTATTTCAGGAACTTCCAGTAGTTGTATTTCTGAACTTCCAATACTTGTGTTTCTGTTCACTTTTGAGCATTGTTGTTTATTATTGAATCTCTCAGGCCATTGGCTATTTAGGGCCGGTCGTCAAATGATTTATATGATTATGGTTCATTATATTTCATAGTTAGAAATTCTTTGTACACTGCTCGTGGTGTAAAAAATCTAATGTGGAGTGCATTGTTTTATCTTATTGGACCACGTAGTCAATATTTTTCAATATACATTTAATGTCCGTAGTTTTATTTTTTATTTAAAATTTTGAATGATGAAAATATTTTTTTTTCTTCTAAAAAAATTATGACATCTTTTATCGATATTATGATATTATGTGAAAAAAATATAACATCTTTTTTTATGAAAAAATTGATATAATTTTTTTAATAATGAAAGTGTCCTCTCTTTATGACATCTTGTGAAAAAAATATAATATCTTTTTTATGAAACAATTGATATAATTTTTTTAATAACATAAAAAATTATGATATTTTATATAAAAAAATGATAATTTCAACATAAAATATCATAATATATGTACAAGATATTATAATTTTTTCGAAAAGAAAGAAATATTTTTATCATTCAAAATTTTAAATAAAAAAATAAAATTGTGGATATTAAATAAATATTAAATGTGTATTAGAAAGTGACGGTTATGTGGTCCAGTCGAATATAGCGGTGCCAGTCGCCGGATGATTTATATGATTGTGGTTCATTATATTTCATAGCAGCCAACTTCCAAAACCGGGTGTGTTTTGAAACGATATGGAGATTGGATGGTGATGGTTTGAAAAGAAGTTGTACAGGATTCGTACCGAGATCAAACACTACACGCTATCATACACTTTCTGTGTGGTAGGTAACCATCTTAATCTCTTGCATTTCCTGTAATTTTCTTGCGACACAAGTGCTCGTTGGACTTAAGAGGCCGCCTCACTTCTGGTGGATATTGTTGCGGGCAACTTGTCAGTGTTTCAGGCTTGAATTATTCTCCTGTTGCAGGTAAAATATGTTATGCTGGATTTACAGGCTAGCTGTAAAGAGCTTCCATTCTACCAAAAAAAAAAAAAACAGAGAGAGAGAGAGAGAGCTTCCTGGAATTTCAGTCGGCGTAAAATCCTTTGATGTCAGCAATTGTAACGCGATGATGCTTATCAGAATATTTGGGCCGGATATGAGGACCGGCATTCTGGTCAAATTTCTACGAAGAAAACGCTGGAGCTACTCGGAATTCTCCCAAAAAAATAAATAATAATAATAACTGATGTGAGACCCCTCAATTGGTTTTTACACTAACGGTCCGCACTTTTCTACCCGAAAAAAAAACAGTCGGCACTTACAAAAGTTCCCACGAAGAAATTATAGGACAGTTGTGAACGCGTTTATTTTTTCTCGTGACATTTGTGCAATTGCACTACTAAGTTTTGCATTGCTCAGTCTGGATCGTCAGGCCAATTGTAACATAGAATTTTACATTTACTTCCACTAAGTAGGTGAAGTCAAATCCATTTTTCTAGCATCCAACTAGAAGTGAGTTTTTTTTTTTTTAATAATTCTTTTCTTAAAAAAAAAGGTGGGGGGGGGGAGTTAGCATCTTGGTATTGATCATGTATGGCCTAGATCAGTTGATTTCGCTTCATAAATTTCTTAACACTCCATTGTCAGGTGTTTTAGTGCCCAAGGTCCTTTACTTGTTCCAATATTTTTAATTTCTTGACAATTTCAACTTATGTCTTAGGGCACCCACTTAACTTGCTATTTGGGCCTCAACATTTAGTGCAGCATATTATCTTCCCAGGGGTTCCATTACCATTTCAATTTCACTGATTCCCTCTAACGAGTACGCATCCTTGCTATTGCATTAGAAACCTCCTAGTTGACTGAAGAACAAGGAGTAATATATATTGTCACGTCCCAAATCCGGGACATAACACGGCCATGCTACCAAGGGATGGAACCCACGATAACACGAAGCTAATTCATCATAATCATCTAAAATCCGTCAAATAAAAAGATTCAATTCTATTATTCATCAAATAATCGAACCAATATGGGTTCAGAGCATCTAAATCCAAAAGCAAGTACTAACCCGAATCTCAACATTCATAAATAACTACAAATTCATGATTATAAAATAAATTAAACTTCAGCTGTCAAATTTTTCAGCTTGCTATGCCGATCTTCAAGCTTGGATTCTTTTTGCCGATCCTAACCTTATTTCTCTGTTCAAACAAAAAGAAAACAAAAAGAATATGAGCTACACTAGCCCAGTAAGTAGAACTTGCACTTCCTTATCGGATCAAGCATAAGTTTTTCATGATAATGCAATATTTAGAAAATAACAGATAATACAAAATAAAGCATTTCATAGAGCATATAACAAAACAAGTTATAAAACCCATCATGCATGCATAAATCATGTATATTTCACAATCATGAATCGTAAATCATTTTCATCATGTATTCATGTCATGTTTCAAAATATTGCTCACAGACATTCGTGCTAAGGTCACTATTATATCCGTGACAGGGCCATGTTTCTTAATCGACAGAGTTCTTAATTCATGTGCCAACTTTATACCCGCTGGCAGGGCCATGTTTCGTGTGGATGCTAGCTCCTGATGTCGACCTTCCCGAAGAGATTCATTCATAGCCATCTGAGAGCCTTTGAAATCTTTATATCTTTTTCTTAAAGCATACATATACATAGATAGAAAAACAATGAAATTCATGCTTCATAATCATGCTATTTTCATAAGACATATTCATAAAATCAATGCTCATAATAAAACATGCTCTTTCATATCACATATGCCGATCCTTATTTTATAAAAAATTATGATTTCATCAATAGCAATTTTTTACATAAAAACATGATCATTTAAAAATAAATAAGGAGCATAAGATTCACTTACCTCGTTCATCTTAGATCTTCAGACTTCATTAGAAGAATCAGCTAATCCTATTTAAAACATCAAATCATCGTCAATTTCTACTCCATAAATATAATAAGATTAAATCATAAGGAAAGAGGATTGTTGTCCGGAGGTATCGGTCCATCCAGATACCAGGGCAATTTAGGATCTTTGATCTGAGAGTCAGATTCAAGTGACTTGATCAAGAAATTGTGAGGCACAGATCGAATTAAAGTCAAGATCAATCAATAGGGTTCTTTAATAATAAATTTGAAAGATCTTTGATACGATCAGATGAGGTTGTCATACAACACGGATATCAAAGCAACTTTAGATCATCTTGTTAGAGTCAATATAAGCTTCTAAAAGATGAAGGCATGACTTGATACAGGATTCATAGACCTTTTTTAGAGAGAGAAAGTCGGTCATGAGAGAGAAAGTAGAGAGAGAAAGTGAAGAGAGAATCTTCGTATCCTTTAAAAGTGGCAATCATGATTGAGATCATCAGAGATCATATCAAGGTGACTTAATATAGATTAACCATGATTGATATTATCAATTTCGAAAAAGAATCGGATCGGGATCCGATCTACTGCACGAATTTCGGAGCAGTCTCAGATCATCATATTTTCATCTCAAGTTTATCCTAGGGTTTGTGATGTAATCAGAGAGAGAGAATGACCCTAGAGAGACGAAATCCATAATGAGAGAGAAAGATCTAGAGAGAGAAAATAGGAAGAAAATTTAGAGATAGAAAATATAGAGAGAAGGTAGAGAGAGAAAGTCTAATTCTAGAGAGAGATGAGAAAAACTTTCTCTCATATATATATATTTTTTTATTATATATATATATATTCTTTTTCTTTTTTTTTTTCTTTTTCTTTTTAGAGAGAGACAATAGAGAGAGCGAAAGAGAGAGAAAGAGGGAAAAAGAGGGGAGAGAAGCAATTTTTTTCTTTTCTTATTTATTTATTTTTTATTTTATTTTTTTTTATTTTGTATTTTCTTTGCTTTTCTTTTTATTTTTCCTTTTTCTTTTCTTTTTCTTTTTCCTTTTTCTTTTCTTTTCTTTTCTTTTCTTCTTCTTCCCGGGCTTTTCATTGGGCCGAAACAGGGGACCTTGAGGTCCCCGTGCCTTGATCGGCCGATCAAGGCCATAACATGGCCGGTGGTGGCCGGCGGCAATGGCCGACCCTCCCGGGTTCGGAGAGACCAGAGCCGACGATCGGCGAGACCGTCGGCGTCGGTAAATCAGAGGAAAGAGGTGGCGAATAGGGGGTTTCCTTCTCCAACTAAATCCGGCGACACCCGTCGCCGGCCATCGTGCTCACAGGCACGAAAAAGAAGGGAGAGAAGAGAGGGAGAGAAGGAAGACCTTACCACAACCTCCGGTGACCCCCACCGGCGAGAAATCGCGGCGAACACGGGTCGAGGAGTCGTGGCTTCAAACGAAAAAATCGAAGAAAAATCTCCGGCAATCGGCGGCGACTGAAGGGTCTACCCATAGAGGAGAGAGGGGGGTTTCTTATAGGGTTCATCCTAGGGTCTTTTAATGGCCCTAGGACTCCGATTTTTGATCGGAGAAGAGGAAGACTCCGATCGGGAGTCTTCCTGCTCTGTTTATCTCTCTTTTTTTTTTTTTCAAACCGGGCTAGTGGGCCGGGCCTTCACATATATTTTTTGAGAAAATTAAAGAGTATTCGGTGAATGGCTGTGATGCATACAAAATTACACGTGGTTGCCTGTGATTTCATGTCTTATTAAAGATTTTGTGCAGCATTTTAATTAGCGGACAATTAGCGGTGTATCAAACCAATTGTTGATTGATGAAAAAGAGAAGGAGATATTTGTTTTTATTTTTTCTTCTTACAATCAAGAGTGCGTACAAGGACCTATAAATATAAATATGTAGACCCAAATATAGATAGGGAATAACAAGAATATGCCAGAGAATAATCAAGAATATGCTAAGGAATAAATCCATGGACCTTTAATTGGATAGTTTTCCAATTAAGTTCAATCCTTCCAATACTCCCCCTCAAGATGAGGCGAAGATATCTCGAAGCCCCATCTTGTCAATCAATCCAGAAAAAGATACTGAGCTAAGCCCTTTGGTTAGAATGTCTGCCACCTGATCAGAAGACCGAATATAGTTTATACAGATCTGACCCTGATTAATCTTTTCCTTGATAAAATGATAGTCAATCTCGATGTGTTTAGTACGATCATGCTGTATTGGATTGCTTAAAATCTCAATTGTTACTTTATTGTCACAATACAACCGAAGAAGAAATTTGTTTAGAAGTTGTAATTCCTTAAGCAACTTCTGAAGCCAAAGAAGTTCACATATGCTTAGAGCCATTGCTCTATATTCAGCTTCTGCTGATAATCTAGCCACCACTGACTGTTTCTTACTTCTCCAGGTAACTAAATTACCCCCTACATATGTACAATATCCAGAAGTAGATCGTCTATCATCTAATGACCCAGCCCAATCTGCATCAGTGAATCCCTCTACCTGGAAGGTGTTGTGTTGTGAGAACAACAAACCACGACCAGGACATCCTTTCAGGTAGCGTAATACTCTGAAAGCTCTCTCCATGTGTGATTCTCGTAGATCATGCATGTATTGACTGATGACACTGACAGCATAGGCTATATCTGGTCTTGTATGTGAAAGATATATCAACCTTCCAACCAACCGCTGGTACCTTTCTCGATCAACAGGAGCTCCACCATCTGTCACTGTTCGATGATTCTGATTTATTGGAGTAGCAGCAGGCTTACACCCCAACATCCCAGTCTCAGAAAGCAAATCTAGTACATACTTTCATTGTGACAGAAAAATACCTTTGGATGATCGTCCAACTTCTATGCCCAAAAAATATCTTCGTGGACCCAGATCTTTTAACTCAAATGCTTGCTTTAGTTTTTCTTTGAGTTGTTTAATCTCATGATGGTCATCTCCTATTATTACAATATCATCAACATAAACCAAGAGTATAGTTTTCTTTCCCTTGAGATGCCTATAGAATAGAGTATCATCTGCATTACTCTGTTTATATCCCATTCTTTTTATAGTCCGACTGAATCGATCAAACCATATTCGAGGAGACTGTTTAAGGCCATAAAGTGAGCGTTTTAGTTTGCAGACTTTTCTAATAGTTGCTCTGGTCTCAAATCCTGGTGGTATCTGCATGTATACTTCCTCCTGAAGATCTCCATGAAGAAATACATTCTTCACATCTAACTGATGTAATTCTCAGTCAAAATTAGCAACACATGATATCAGTGTTCGAACAGAGTTCATCTTGGCTACTGGAGCAAAGGTTTCATCATAGTCTACTCCATATATTTGAGTGTAGCCCTTTGCTACTAGCCGAGCTTTGTATCTTTCCACCTTACCTTCTGGAGTCTGCTTTATATTATACACCCATTTACACCCTACAGGATGCTTACCAGCTGGTAGAGTGACCAGATCCCACGTCTGATTTTTGGATAAAGCAGTCATCTCTTCTAACATTGCTTCCTTCCACTTAGGTTCTGCCATAGCCTTTTGCCAGGTACTAGGAATACAGACAGAGTCTAATGCAGCTACAAAGCTTTGTGTTATAGCCCAAGCCCATGACATCAAGTTCCCAGCCCAAAAAAAAAAAAAAACAGAGTAAAAACCAGGAAGAAGACTCCCGGTAGGAGTCTTCTTCTCTGACGAGACCCAAGCATGTTAGGAGTCCTAGGACCTCTCGAAATCCTAGGACCCTCTATAAGAAGGTCTCCCCTCTCCTTAGAATCAACCATCGGCCTCCTCCCTCTCTCTTTCTCCCCATTTTTCTCGATTGGAGCTGCGGGCACTGTTGGGTTTCTCGCCGTGATTTCTCACCGATGAGGTCACCGGAGGCCGGGGTGAGCCTTCCTTTCCTTCCTCTCTTCCTTCCCTTTCTTTCCGTATTTTTGCTTGAGGCTGTCGGTGATGAGTGTCGCCGATCTTCAGTCGGAAAAGAGACTCTGTTTTTGGGCCTCTTTTCCTTGAATTTTTTCGGTGCCGGCGATCGAAATCGACCGCCGGCCAAGCTCCTCCGGGATCGGGGGAGCAGTCTCCCTCTGCTGTCGGTCTCCACCGCGGCGATCGCAACTTGAACGGCCGGCCAAGGAAGGGCCTTGCCGTCCTCTGTTCCGGCGTGGGGAGGGCCGAGAAGAAGAAGAAGAAAAAGAAGAAAAAGAAGAAAAGGAAAAGAAAAAGAAGAAAAAGAAGAAAAGGAAAAGAAAAAAAGAAGAAAAAAGAAGAAAAGGAAAAGAAAAAGAAGAAAAAGAAAAAAAAAAGGGGGGGGGCGGAGAGAGAAACTCTCTTTGCTCTTTTTCTCTCTCTCTCTCTTTAGATTTTAGGATTTATGGAATTAATTAATTAAAAAAAATTAATTAAATTAACAATAAAAATAAAAATAAATAAATATAATTGGGTATCCATGGATTAGTTCGAAAACCCAGGATGCTGTCGACGAATTGATCCTCGTGGGGATATTAGATTTTAACAATTTAGTTATTTTTAATTTGATAAAATTTTGATTAAAAATATGATATTTGACGTATCAGGTTCAGAGAAGGATTTTCGAGATTCCTAAAATTTCTAGTTTGGATTTTCTTTTGAGGTAAGTAGTGTTTACTTTATTGAATTTATCTGGTAAATTATAAAATTTTGAATTAAATAAATTTATGCATGCTTGTGATTGAAATTATTTATTAAAATAATTGTTGAAATTATTTATGATTAAAGTTAATTGTATAAAATTATTTATGATTGAAGTTATTTGTTGAATAATTATTATGATGATATATGATCTCAAAGAATGATATGATTGATTTGACTCGAATATCATTTATTTATATTATTTTTGAAAATAATATATAAATTGGAAGACAATATGAAATTGACAACCTGACTGTGTTGAGGACCCCGTCAATGGGGGCATATACGTTGGCAATTGATTGTCCTGAGGGTTTATGTCGCTAGTGAGACCAGCGACATGTCGCCAGAGAGACCAGTGACAAACCACCAGCGAGACCAGCGGTTCCAAAGGACTTGGCTACCAGATGATTCGCAGCCCACCGCAAGCAGATACGCGGTATTATGACCCTGCCACAGGGATAATGTGGTCATAGTCATGGTTGGTAAGAAGAACTTAAAAAAATTGATGAATTTAAGATGAAAAGCATAATTAAAAATTATAATGAATTGACTTTTATATGATTGACAGTATGAATATGATTCCATGAATTTACATATTGATTTGTTATCAGTAAAATTGATATGCATAGTATTAATTGCCTGATTTATTCAGTTAAAGGTATACACTGCTTACTGGGCTATTTAGCTCATGATAAGTTTTATGTTTTTCTTACAGATCCAGAAAATTAGCATGATGTGAGATTTCGGTTGGAAGAGCAATTAGAGATGGAGTTAACTCATTGATTTAGAATTTTTCTCAGAGTTGATTCAAGACTTTTAGTTTTTTTAGTATTGACTTTGTCAGACAGTTATTTTCTTTTGAACACTGAGTTTTGATTTGTTATTTAAACTAAGGTTTGATTATTAAATATTTAAAAATTTATTTAATTTTGTGTGAAGATATCATGATGAGATGCCTTGCATGCTTATGGGAAAAGTATTCTATGAGTATGCGACGGTTGCCATGACCCTCGATTCAAATCTCGGATCGGGGGCGTGACAATTAATATGGTATCAGAGCATAAGTAGATAGATAGAGACATGTAGAATAAAGTGAGCGAGTGATGGGTAGACATTAGGAAATTGAAAGGTTAGCTATGATGATTATGATTTGACTTGTCACAAGTTATAACCTTATTAAGGATAAGTTATTATCTCAAATCTAACATAGGTCAATATGCCTCCACGACGAGCGAGGAATACTCAAGGAGCGGTAGGAGGGATATCAAATCCACTTGGCGATAATATTTCCCAATTAAACAGCGGCACAACTCAGCAGGAGGGAATCCATGATCTTACCGAAAATACTCCGACAGTACAGGAGGAGCCGAACATGACTCAACTAATGCAAACTCTGATCGGAGTAGTTCAAACACAACAGCAGTTACTTCAACAACAACATGCACAGCCACGTCAGTATTTTCCACCGACACCTGGACATGGAGAACATCCGATGCAGAGAAACAATATCGTTGAATTTAAGAAGCTAGCTCCTCCAGCCTTCAAAGGGACCATCGAGCCACTGGAAGCAGATAACTGAATTATGAAAATGGAAAAGGCCTTCGCCGTGCAAGAATGCCACGATGAAGAGAAGATCCACTATACAGCCTATCTGTTACAAGGCGAGGCATACAACTGGTGGTGTATACTGGAACAAAAATATGAGTACGATAGGATACCACTCACTTGAGAGAGATTCTGAGATGAATTCTTTGATAAGTATTTCTCTCGAAGTATCAGAATACAGAAAGAGCAGTAGTTCATTCACCTGAAACAGGGAAACAGATCCGTTGCAGAATATGAAGCTAAATTCATGAAGTTAGCCAAGTTTGTTCCAAGATTAGTTGAGATTGAGCAAGACAGAGTACACAAATTTGAAATGAGACTGAAGACAGAAATCAGAAAATAGGTTATACCCTATGAGCTAACTACCTATGCCTCAGTTGTGAACAAAGCTCTAATAATTGAGAGAGAAGTTAATGAAGCTCATGCAGAACGAGAACGGAATCAGAAGAAGAGAAATAGGTTTAGTGGAACTCAAAGACGAAATCAGAACAATAAGGTTCCAGCAAAGAAGCCAACAACTGATAAGAATCGTGAGAATGTGGCAGCCAGATGTTCGAGATGCGGCCGAAGAGAGTATGAGACTTCTAATTGCCCATGGAATACCGGTTCGTATTTTAGATGTGGACAGAAAGGACACAAGATTGCAGATTGCCCCCAGATGGACGAAAATAGATCAACACAAGCAAAGGACGGAGGTCAAAGGCTGAAAACTCAAGGAAGAATCTATGCACTCACACAACAGGATGCTCAGGCCTCCAATGCTGTGGTGACAGGTTCCATTCCTGTATCTGGTATTCATGCTTCAGTTTTGTTTGATTCTGGTGCTACACACTCCTTTATATCCACTACTTTTATTAGCCAACATGATATAGGTTGTGAACCCATGAAAACCAAATTATATGTTGAGACACCAGTAGGTGGTATTTTGAGTACTGAAAGTGTGTGCAAGTCCTATAGTATCAAGATAGGAGAAAGAGAATTACCGATAGATTTGGTGGTCCTGGATATGCACGATTTCGATGTCATTCTAGGAATGGATTGGCTGACTACTTATCATGCCTCTGTGGATTATCATGGAAAGAGAGTGAACTTTCACATACCGGGAGAATTAACTTTTAGTTTTGATGGAAGTACAGGAACCACCCCTCCACGTATTATTTCACTTGTATAAGCTAGACAAATGATAAGAAAGGGATGTAGAGGTTACCTAGTATCAATAAAGAATAAAGAACATGATGAATTGAAGTTACAGGATTTTTCTATCGTAAATAAATTTTTAGATGTATTCATTAATGATTTAGTCGGACTACCACCAGATAGAGAAATTGAATTTACTATTGAGTTGGTACCCAATACCAGTCCGATTTCTAAAGCTCCTTACAGAATGGCCCCTATGGAGTTAAAGGAGTTAAAAGATCAATTACAGGATTTATTGGATAAAAGTTTTATAAGGCCTAGTGTATCTCCTTAGGGAGCTCCAATCTTATTTGTAAAGAAGAAAGATGGTAGTATGAGACTTTGTATCGACTATAGAGAGTTGAATAAAAATACTATCAGAAATAAGTATCCTCTACCTCGAATCGATGATTTGTTTGATCAGTTGCAAGGTGCACAAGTCTTTTCTAAAATTGATCTTCGTTCAGGGTATCATCAGTAAAAAATCAAAATAGAGGACATACCAAAGACTGCATTTAGAACTCGTTATGGACATTATGAATTTTTAGTGATGCCTTTTGGGTTAACCAATGCTCCAGCAGCCTTTATGGATTTAATGAACAGAATATTCAGATCCTATCTTGATAAGTTTGTTATCGTATTTATTGACGATATCTTGATATATTCGAGAAGTAAATTGGAGCATGAAGAACATTTACAGTGTGTACTACAAATATTGAGGAAAGAAAAGCTTTATGTCAAATTTAAGAAGTGTGAATTTTGGTTGGACAAAATATCATTTTTAGGACACATCGTATCTAAAGATAAAATTTCTATGGATCCAGCAAAAGTGGAAGCTGTAATGCAGTGGAACAGACCTACAAATATTTCTGAGATTCGAAGTTTTCTGAGAATGGCAGGATATTACAGACGATTTGTAGAAGGATTCTCCCGCATAGCTGCACCTTTGACTCGTCTTACTCAAAAAGAAGTTAAATTTGAGTGGACTGAAGTTTGTGAACAGAGTTTTCAAGAATTAAAACAACGATTAGTTTCAGCCCCTATCCTTACTATACCAACAGGAGATGAAGGTTTCACAATATATAGTGATGCATCTAAAAAGGGACTCAGCTGTGTATTAATGCAACATGGTAAGGTAGTAGCCTATGCCTCAAGACAATTGAAACCATATGAACAGAATTATCCAACACATGATTTGGAATTAGCTGCAGTAATTTTTGCCCTAAAAATTTGGAGACATCACTTATACGGTGCGCAGTGTGAAGTGTTTACTGATCATAAGAGTTTGAAGTACATTTTTACATAGAAAGAATTAAACATGAGACAGAGAAGGTGGTTAGAACTATTAAAGGATTATGATTTATCAATCCATTATCATTCGGGAAAAGCTAATGTTGTTGCTGATGCCCTTAGTAGAAAATCTGTAGAAAATTTGACAGTTTTAATTACACATCAAAGCCAATTATTGGAGGATATAAGAAAATTAGAATTAGACATCCGAATATATGACTCAACAGTACGGTTAGCCAACATGAGGGTTCAGCCAACACTCATTGAAAGAATTTCAGTTGCCCAGAATGATGATCCACAACTATTGAAAATAAGAAATTCAGTGGAAGCTGGTGTTCAATCTGAATTCAAGATACATGAAGATGGTTCGTTGAGGTTCGAAAATAGGATTTGCGTACCCAATGATTCAGCACTCAAGCATGAAATACTTCAGGAGGCACATCAGATCGGTTATACAGTTCATCCGGGAGGTACTAAGATGTATAGAGACTTAAAGAAAATGTACTGATGGAATAATATGAAGAGAGAGATCGCTCAATTCGTGGCTCAATGTTTGGTGTGTCAACAAGTTAAAGCTGAACATCAGAGACCTGCGGGACTACTTCAACCTCTTGATATTCCAGTTTGAAAGTGGGAATATATCACTATGAATTTTGTAACTGGACTACCGAAGACTCCCAGTAAAAATGATGCAGCCTGGGTGATTGTGGACCGATTGATAAAGTCTGCACACTTTCTACCAATTAGAGTTGGATTTACCTTGAAAAGACTAGCAAAGTTATATATGAAAGAAATTGTAAGGCTACATGGAATTCCAGTGACCATCGTATCGGATCGAGACACCAGATTTGTATCACAGTTTTGGAAGAGCTTACACAAGGCATTAGGAACAAAATTGAATTTCAGTACAGCTTTTCATCCACAGACTGATGGTCAATCAAAGAGAACTATTCAGATCTTAGAAGATATGTTGAGAACCTGTATTTTGGATATGAAAAGTTCATGGGATGAGCATCTACCTTTAATTGAGTTCGCTTACAATAACAGTTATCAGGCTAGCATTGGAATGGCACCTTATGAAGCTTTATATGGTAGAAGATGTCAATCACCGATTCACTGGGATGATGTTGGTGAGCGAAGAATATTGGATCCCGAACTTGTTCAACAAGCAGTCGAGAAGATTCAATTAATTAAAGATCGACTTCGGGCAGCACAAAGCAGACAGAAAAGCTATGCAGATAACAGGAGACGAAAATTAGAATTTCAAGTCGGTGACCATGTGTTTCTTAAAGTATCTCTTTCAAAAGGAATCTCAAGATTTGGCATTCGTGGCAAATTGAATCCTAGATATGTGGATCCGTTTGAGATTTTGGAAAGAATTGGTGAAGTGGCTTATCGACTTGCCTTACCCCCTTCATTTGCAGGAGTACATAATATTTTTCATGTTTCTATGTTAAAGAAATTTTACCAGATCCAAATCACATTGTGGAACTTGAACCAGTACAAGCCAGGAAAGATCTAACATATGAAGAATACCCGATACGGATCGTAGACCGTAAAGAACAGGTGCTGAGACGTCGCAACATTCCTTATGTCAAGGTACAGTGGAGTCGACATTCAGAAAGAGAAGCTACTTGGGAGCTAGAGGAAGAAATGAAGTAAAAATATCCCCAGCTCTTCGAGACTACAGGTATGAAAAATTTCGAGGACGAAATTTCTTTTTAGGGGTGAAGAATGTTATAGCCCAAGCCCATGACATCAAGTTCCTAGCCCAAAAAAAAAAACAGAGTAAAAATCGGGAAGAAGACTCCCGGTAGGAGTCTTCTTCTCTGGCGAGACCCAAGCATGTTAGGAGTCCTAGGACCTCTCGAAATCCTAGGACCCTCTATAAGAAGGTCTCTCCTCTCCTTAGAATCAACCATCGGCCTCCTCTCTCTCTCTTTCTCCCCGTTTTTCTCGATTGGAGCCGCGGGCACTGTTGGGTTTCTCGTCGTGATTTCTCGCCGGTGAGGTCACCGGAGGCCGGGGTGAGCCTTCCTTTCCTTCCTCTCTTCCTTCCCTTTCTTTTCATATTTTTGCTTGAGGCTACCGGCGATGAGTGTCGTCGATCTTCGGTCATGAAATAGACTCTGTTTTTGGGCCTCTTGTCCTTGAATTTTTCTGGCACCAGCGATCGAAATCGACAGCCGGCCAAGCTCCTCCGAGACCGGGGGAGCAGTCTCCCTCTGCTGCCGGTCTCCACCGCGGCGGCCGCGACTTGAACGGCCGGCCAAGGAAGGGCCTTGCCGTCCTCTGTTCCGACGTGGGGAGGGCCGAGAAGAAGAAGAAGAAAAAGAAGAAAAGGAAAAGAAAAAGAAGAAAAAGAAGAAAAGGAAAAGAAAAAAAGAAGAAAAAAGAAGAAAAGGAAAAGAAAAAGAAGAAAAAGAAAAAAAAAGGGGGGGCGGAGAGAGAAACTCTCTTTGCTCTTTTTCTCTCTCTCTCTCTCTCTTTAGATTTTAAGATTTATGAAATTAATTAATTAAAAAAAATTAATTAAATTAGCAATAAAAATAAAAATAAATAAATATAATTGGGTATCCATGGATTAGTTCGAAAACTCTGGATGCTGTCGACGAATTAATCCTCGTGGGGATATTAGATTTTAATAATTTAGTTATTTTTAATTTGATGAAATTTTGATTAAAAATATGATATTTGACGTATCAAGTTCAGAGAAGGATTTTCAAGATTCCTAGAATTTCTAGTTTGGATTTTTTTTTGAGGTAAGTAGTGTTTACTTTGTTGAATTTATCTGGTAAATTATAAAATTTTGAATTAAATAAATTTATGCATGCTTGTGATTGAAATTATTTATTGAAATAATTGTTGAAATTATTTATGATTAAAGTTAATTGTAGAAAATTTTTTATGATTGAAGTTATTTGTTGAATAATTATTATGATGATATATGATCTCAAAGAATGATATGATTGATTTGACTTGAATATTATTTATTTATATTATTTTTGAAAATAATATATAAATTGGAAGATAATATGAAATTGACAACCTGACTGTGTTGAGGACCCCGCCAATGGGGGCATATACGTTGGCAATTGACTGTCCTGAGGGTTTATGTCGCTAGTGAGACCAGCGACATGTCGCCAGAGAGACCAGCGACAAACCGCCAGCGAGACCAGCAGTTCCAAAGGACTTGGCTGCCAGATGATTCGCAGCCCACCGCAAGCAGATACGCAGTATTATGACCCTGCCACAGGGATAATATGGTCATAGTCATGGTTGGTAAGAAGAACTTAAGAAAATTGATGAATTTAAGATGAAAAGCATAATTGGAAATTATGATGAATTGACTTTTATATGATTGACAGTATGAATATGATTCCATGAATTTACATATTGATTTGTTATCAGTAAAATTGATATGCATAGTATTAATTGTCTGATTTATTCAGTTAAAGGTATACACTGCTTACTGGGCTATTTAGCTCATGATAAGTTTTATGTTTTTCTTACAGATCCAGAAAATTAGCATGATGCGGGATTTCGATTGGGAGAGCGATTAGAGATGGAGTTAACTCATTGATTTAAGATTTTTCTCAGAGTTGATTCAAGACTTTTAGTTTTTTTAGTGTTGACTTTGTCAGACAGTTATTTTCTTTTGAACACTGAGTTTTGATTTGTTATTTGAACTAAGGTTTGATTATTAAATATTAAAAAATTTATTTAACTTTGTGTGAAGATATCATGATGAGATGTCTTGCATGCTTATGGAAAAAGTATTCTATGAGTATGCGGCGGTTGCCATGACCCTCAATTCAAATCTCGGATCAGGGGCGTGACACTTTGATAAGATGGAGACACATTCTTATATGAAACATAATTAGCGATATCATAACGGTAATGAGCAGGAGGAACAATTGAGTGAGTACCCTTCCGTTTTGCAATAGGAATATTAAGATTAGAAATGGAAGGAGTAGTAGAGATATTGTTACCATTATGAGACTCTGGAGAAGAAGCTTCAAGCGGTGGAGACACTTGGGCAGTTGGTGGTGAATGCACACTGGACTCTTCTTCACTGGACTCTTCTTCTTTCTCAATACTTGGCTCCTTTTGAACATCATTACTATGATACTCCTCCTAGGCATCAGAATTTTTTGGTGTGTATAGAAAGTCACCCGGAAGAAGTAATTCTGGTGTCTTATTATCAGATAGACGACTTTCATAATAGGCTTCAGTTTCTCGAAAAGGAACATCCATAGTAACAAACATTCGCCGCTCAGGGGGATAATAGCACTTGTATCCTTTTGAGTAGCAGGGTAACTGACAAAGACATATTTTAATGCTCGTGGATCTAGTTTTCCTACTGAAGGTCTATGATCGCGAGCAAAACAAACACATCCAAAGATCCTAGGAGTGACTACATAATCAGTAGACCCTTTCAAACATTGTATGGAGGACTTAAATCCGAGTGTTCTTAGAGGCATACGATTGATCAAGTAAGCCGCGGTCAAGACAGCCTCACCCCACAAAAATTTAGGAACTTGCATGGTAAAAAGTAAGGATCGGGCTACTTCCAATAAGTACCGATTTTTTCTTTCGGCAACTCCATTTTGAGCAGAAGTATCAACACAAGTGGTTTGATGAATAATTTCGTGAGTGTGAAAATACGCACGGAACTCCTGATTAATATATTCTGTGCCATTGTCAGAACGTAGAATTTTAATTTTGACACCAAACTGAGTACCTACAAGTTTATGAAACTCTTTAAAGCAGTTTAAAACTTCCGTCTTTTCCTTCAATAAATAGACCCAAGTCACTCGACTAAAACAATCAATGAAGGTAACAAACCACCTATGGCCCATGAGAGTATTAGTACTACATGGTCCCCATACATCAGAGTGAATTAAAACAAAAGGTTTAGAACTTCTAATTCCAGATATAGGAAATACTGCTCTGGTGTGTTTAGCCAACTTACAATGATCACAAACTAACAAATTTTTATTGCATTTAGTTGATAAAGATAGAAATAAGCGACTAAGAATAGAAAAAAGAATGTGACCCAGCCTACGATGATGTAACATAAGTTCTGAAGTGGCACCTTCAACAGACAATGCATACCCCGTCAAAGAAGAATTCATATTTTTCTCATCAGTTGATAGATAATAGAGTCTATTGTGCAATCTACCACCCCCAAGTATCTTCCCCATTTTCAGCTCTTGAAATAGACAATGAGAAGGCCAAAAAGTGATAGAGCAATTCAAATCTCTAGTAACAGAGCTGATAGAGAGTAAATTTGTAGGAAAGGATGGAACATGCAATACTGATGATAATCTTAAACTAGGAGTACAGTCAATGGATCCTTTTTCTGAGACAGGGGTAAAGGATCTATCAGCTATTCGGACTTTGTCATGTCCTGAACATGGTGAATAGAAAATAAAACTATTAGATGCCCCTGTCATGTGACTGGATGCTCCTGAGTCTATTACCCAGGAGTTGGATATTCTGCAAGTAAATACATGTGATAATTTATATGGAGTACCTGAGTGTGCAAAAAGAGAGGAGTCAAGATATCCGTCCTGGTGGCTAGACTGTTCCAGAGTAGGTGTGGTGTTAGAAGATGATTCATACTTTTCCATCATTCGTCGGAAGGTCTGATACTCCTCTGCAGATAAGCTGTGTACAGCACTCTCGGTCTCTTCAGAGAGATTGGCTTGGACAGATCCACGAACATGATTCTGTCCTCCAGTTCTTCCACCACTACGACGACCACCACGGCCCCGACTACTACGTCCAGGCTGATTTGGGCGGCCATGGAGATCCCAGCAAAATGCCTTAGTGTGCCCAGGCTTTTTATAATGAAAACATACCTTCTCACCTACCTGCTGTGGCTGTACAGTAAGAACTGATCTTACAGAACTATTGGAGTCAGAAGTCACTCGTCGCCGTATCTCCTCGCTTAAAACAGTAGAGAAGACTTGACCTAAACTAGGTAAAATATCTCTGGCGAGAAGCTGAACTCTGACAGATTCATATTCCGGATTCAGACCATATAGAAAGTTCTGAACCCGTTCTTCTTCTAAATATTTCTGAAATCCATCAACATCGATGGAGCATTCTGGAATAAAAGTTCTATAATGATCAGCTTCAGACCAGAAACGTTTCAACTCGGTGGCATATTTAGTGATAGATAAATCTCCCTGACGAAGCTGACGTAATTGAGAACGGATCTCAAATGCTTGAGTAGAATTCTGCTTTTGTGAGAACATTTGGGCCACCGTCTCCCAGACTTCCTGTGCAGTCTCCAGCAGTTGCACACTTCTGGCCACATTCGGTGTCATGGTATTTAGAAGAAACGTCAGAACAGCAGAGTTCTCCATTCTCCATTGAGCCATTTCCTGCTCTTTATTAGCAAGTTTCCTCTTTGTGCCGGTGAGATATCCCTCCAAACCTCGTCCTTGTACAAGTAGACAAGTGCTCCTCTCCCATTGTAAATATGTCGCTGGGCCATCAAGTTTTACAGCCACTTGAAGAGCATTCAGCGATCCACTATCTCTTGACGAACCCCCTAATCGAGTGGCAACTGTAATAAGCCGATCCAATAGACCTTCAAGATCTTGCATAGTAATTGGATTGGCCATACAGACAAAATACGAACGATAATCTCACTGGCACACAATCAATGAATCACAACACACACGAATCATCGGAGACACATTATCAATGAATCGCCAAACACACGAATCACCAGACACACTGTAACTGCAGGCTTCTTAAGTATCTAGCCATAAAAGTTTTTCTTTTTTTTTATTTTTTTTTTATTTTTTTTTGTTTTTTTTATTTTTTATTTTTATTTTTTTTTGAAATAAATAAAAGGTTAAAAGAAAGAACTGTGGTTTTATTTGTTACCGATTATGTATCCCATGAAGCACGGGATTGTCGAGGGTGATGCCGTCGCCGATGATGCCGTCGGCAAGGAAGACGATGGCTGGTGTCAGGGATTCAGCTGTGAAGAGGTTTTGGTGGAGGCGTTGGAGGGATTTCGGGGCTGCGGTGGTGAGCTGCGGATGGACTCGACGGAAGCAGAGGCTTCGGAGGGATTTCGATCGGGAAGAAAGGGGGCTGCGGTGACTGGGAAGAAGGGGGTTGTGGATGACTCGACGGAGGGCAGCTCGTGGAAGGATCGGACGGCGGCGATGGTCCGGTAGAGCACCAGGAGCAAGATGCCGTGGTTAGTGATCTGGAAGAAACCCCAATCGTGGGAGGTGGTGCAGATGAGATCGACGGGTCGATGGTGGGGATGATGGGCTCGGCAGAGGCGGTCGGGGAGGAAGGGAGCTGTGATGGCTACGGTGGCTGTGGTGGCAGCGATTCGCTGTGAATCAGAAGGAAGAAGGAGCGGTGGCGACGGTAGAGGTGGTATCAGCAGTGGAGGGAAGAGAAATGTTTTAAGAAGGGAAAAAAAATTGAAGAGAAGGATTTTAAGAAGGGGAAGAAAAAAATGGATCAGAACCTGAGTACTCTGATACCATGATGAAAAAGAGAAGGAGATATTTGTTTTTATTTTTTCTTCTTACAATCAAGAGTGCGTACAAGGACCTATAAATAAAAATATGTAGACTCAAATATAGATAGGGAATAACAAGAATATGACAGAGAATAATCAAGAATATGCTAAGGAATAAATCTCTGGACCTTTAATTGGATAGTTTTCCAATTAAGTTCAATCTTTCCAATAATGATCCGATAAGAATTAGATGTTACCCACCCCCAAGTACATGGTGAGTGAGTAACTCAAATATAAATACAAAATTTTAATTTTCTTTTGCTAAAAGAGCTAAACAATATTCTTACAAGAGAGTATCTGTTACAAGAGCCGCTATGGCACACTTACCTGATTCAGAAAGAAAAAAAAGGAGCCCACAGCAAAAAGCAAAAAAATAAACATACTGCAGGAGTCGATACAAACAGAAAATAGTAAAAGAAAGCATATCTTGTGAGTAACAAAATATTCTCCATATATTCAGTATTATGAAGCCACAAAGGAAGAGCTTGACATCTTAGCAGAGATCACCGGGCTCATATAAGAGAAGATTAGGAGTGTTACGAAGGCAACCCACCGATTGGATCAACCCCTCTCCTTGGGGTGCGCCCGAGATAATTTGACGAAATCGCACCAGATGTGGGCTCGAGACCTCGACCCTGCACCTATTTCAGACCACCAACTCTGCTGGCCATACAAGTGAAGTCTATGACGAACATTTACTGTTAACAACCTTGATCCAAAAATTGATGGGTGAAATTTTTTTTTCCAATGAATGGCCAGAATGTTGCCCAATAATTTGGAGAATTAGGCCTAACAAACCTATAGATTCCGACTAATAGCCTACAACTCTATTTTTTAATAAGAGAGGTACGAAAGGAACCCTCAGATAAAGAAAAAAAAGAGAATTAGACTCCGCTCTCCCACATCCTCTCTCTCTTGTCTTCATTGTTTCCAAGCTCTAACTAACTTATGCATCGGAGGATCTCTTATCGAAATACTTCTAATGAGTGTGGACTTCTCTTATAGATTTTCTCAGATGTCTCGGATCCCAAATAACATCCAGCTCTTGCCGCATTAGCACTCTCCCAGAGTCTTGCAATAACAAGAAGTATCCAAGCAGTGTAGAATAAAAGGGCTGTTGTGAGCACCATTGTAAGAGCAAAACCCAAAAAGTGATGGATATAAATTGTAGAAAACACAGGACTACTTATGAAAAGCAGAGACAAAGCCAAGTAGGTTCTGAAACCAAAGTCTGGTATCAAGGAGCCAAACCTCTCTACCGAAAAAAAAAAAACGGAGGAGCCAAATCCAGTCCAATTTTTTTTTATCCGAACCCAATCCAACATTTTTTTTTGAGTAATTCTTTGTGCAGCGCCTTGCGGTGTAGAAAATCCAACATGGAGTACACCACTTCCTCTAATTGGACTACGTAGCTACCGCTTCTCGACGCACATTTAATGCCTCCAGGTTGATAATTTCGTTTAGAAATTTTGTATGACGAAAATACTCTTGTCCAAAATTATGATATCCCTTCATAAAAAATCTTTTATGACTTCCTGATATCTTATATGATTTTCT